>NW_017306897.1:524348-525442 GCF_000935625.1 Nanorana parkeri
CTTTAGGACATCATTTTAGTAGGAGAAATGTATTGTTAGGTTTTGCAAACACTTTGAGGCAGTCATATTTCTAAAGGGCAGCATGATTGTAAGTGTAACTAACACATTACATCCACCTCCCGCTGTCCTTTTCTGATATTCCTGGAGCTCTCCATTCATTTAATTTGTTTATATACAGGGTTGCTTTAAATAAAAATAAACTTATTTTGAAGCTCTGCATCTGAAATAACAATTATTGCACTGAAAAGTAAAAGGTCAAAAGTAAAATAATAGTCTAGTCAATAAGAAGCTACTAAAATAACAGGTTTTGAATCAGTTTATTGTACAAAAGAAAGGCGCAATTCATGATGTCAGAATGAAATGAACATTCAGGACAGACAAGAGCGGGTTTCATTACCATCCTTCAGAATTGGCATTTTTGAGCCGGTGACCCTGGCATGCCCATCAATTGTATGACTCTTTGTCTTGCTTTGGACCGGCTTGTGTGACTGCAGATGGCGATACACTTGTGAAGGACACAATGGAAGACTTGACACCTGAAGGATAAAATATGAGTAATGCACAATATGGCAAAATGTATTCACTGCATTTTCTTATAGCACCGGGATCTTGGCATTGAATGCTATCATGCTATGTTATGATAGAGAAAGGTATAACTTTAGGGGCAAGGGTGATTAGAATGGCAATTACATTTGATTTAAAGCGGAACTCCAGGATGTTATACTCCAGGACCGCTTGATTGATCGACTTTTAGACCCTGAAATCTCCACGCCCGAAAGACCTGAAAAATAAAAGTACTTTTGCTTGTTCTCTTTTCTTTGTATCCAGAAAGTTTTATTGCTGCTAGAACATTGTGACAAATCGAAAGCATGACGCTCTTCACCAGATCCTCTCCTACTCCTCCGACGTGTTTTAGATACAAAGAAAAGGGAAGAAGCTAAAGTACTTCTTCCTTTTTCTTTTTCAGGAGATTCGGGTGTGGAACTTTTAGGGTCTAAAGATGATCTAAACCCAATCACATAAATCTCATATCAGCTTTATGTGTTAATGTCATTAATGAAATGTTAATTTTCAATACGTTTTTATCTTCTGCA
>NW_017306897.1:525530-534119 GCF_000935625.1 Nanorana parkeri
ACCACCACCACCCTAATGCTGCTGTAAGGACTTACCTTATGTGATGCCTCTTGATCCGAACATCTTCCTCCCAGTCGTTTTCAGCAGTCCCGCCAGCCCTTGTGCCAGTGTTCTATTGAAAGCTCCAACTCATCGAGATCTCCAACTACCTCACTTCCGGTGCTCAGAAAGACTGGAGCTCTGTACAGTTGCGGTGCGCATGCGCGCATAGCATTTGTAGAATACTCATCGAGTTTGCTACCTGCTGAATATTGTTAAAATGCAGCTGTACAGAGCTCCGTCAGTCTTTGTGTTTTGCAGTCTAATGCCGTCTGGTCGAAATCTCCAACTTGCAAGTACCCGGGAATGAGGTAGTTAGAGATTTTGACGAGTTTGTAGCTTTCGATAGAACACCGGGCCTCTGATCCAGCGCAGACTGCTGTCTCTTTCTGTCCCACGGAGTCTGTCCGGCATGCACGCTCACGGCTGCATGTATTCACCTCCACTGTGTCTCTCTTCTTCTCTCCCCGCCAGTGATATCGAGTGTGCATGCAATGTGCACACATCCTCCTGCAAGGTCATTCAGAGAAGCTGAGTTCTGCAGCCGCGAGTGAGCGGCGCAGACAGAGATAGGCAAGTTATTGTCTATTTGATGATTTTTTTAAAATGTTGTGGCATTTATCTACTGATTGCTAGCAATATATATGCAAAAAAAAAGAAGACTTTAATACCACTTTAAAAGAATGGTGATCCTGCCATGAAGGTCAATGTTCAGGCACTTCCTTAACTTTTTGAATACAAAGGAAGAAAAGAGACCAAGCTGAAGTGCGTCCTATCAGTTTGGGCTTAGCTATCTCAGGAAGGAATGGACATGAATGAGTGTGCACCCGCAGTTTTTGGGGAGCTGCAAGGCCACCTGGAGCGGGAAAACTCTTACACACTTTTCCTGAAGGACATGAGATACTTCTGGAGAGTAACGTGTCGATCTCAGATGCATAATGAGCAGCAGATGAGAGTCTTTAGAGGTGCAGAAGAGGCTCTGATGGTGCACGCTAGAACGTAGTTGGGAGGGGGGGGCGGGTTGCTCCAGAACAGATCTACAGAAGGCAGATGTAGTATTCTTGAGAAACTCTACATATTACCTTGTTCCCTTTTTTGTGATTCTCTCCTCCGAGGCCTACTTTACCTAGCAATTTTTTTCAATTTTCCTCCTCTTTGTAGCCCAATTTCACTTCCCTGACATCTGCGTTCATTACATTTCTATCTCTGACGAATTGTAAAACACACAACATAAACCAACACAACATCTGCTACCTCCTTGATCACAGTGTTGTTCAACTTACTTGTAGACAGTTTAAGTGCTGGGACGTAATCGTTCCAGAAAGAACATTCAGTGTGTTTCAGATCCTGTCCACTCCGCAGGCTCTTGGTAAACTCTTTAAATTTTCTGCCGCCACTTTGTGTCCGATATTCAGGCCATGGTGGTAATGCGACGTTCCTTTTCTTTGAGTAAGCGTACGGAAAGTTGGGGTTTCTGCAAAGCGAAGTAATATAAGAATATCGCTTAGAGTTTTATAGAATCTTGTATACTGAAGTCCTTCTGAACTGAATTATCCGATAAGCTCACTTATACAAACACTACATAGATGCAATGCATGAAAGCTCATCATACATTAAAACAGCAAAAAGTTTCGCAGCACACTCACCAGCCAGCATGCAAAAAAAAACTGTCTAACCGCTAAGGTTAAAAAGCAGAGGTTTAGATACACGTCTTCTGCAGAAAATGTGAAAGCCGCACAGCCACATCAAGGCACCTCTTATAGTGCGGTCCTAACTCTAAACTATGAGAGTCTTCATCTTGGAGCACATGGGGCAAAATATTAAATTGGGTGCAGGTTTGTCAGGAGGAAGCCTAACCTCCCTTAAAGGCACAAGAACACACAAGGGACCCCGCACATCACAACGACAGCTGAGACCCCCCATGCGTCACTGCACCAAATCAGTCAAGCAAAACTAATGGCAAAGGACGGATGTTTGCAAACCCAGATTTTTGGCTAGATTTGGTGAACATTTAAGCGAACTGAACCCAGACCCATTCACTCATCATTATCTATCAGTTCAGGATCTCTTCATATGTCCCCTTCAATCTCCATTGGAATGGGAATGGCAGCAGGTAACTGTAGCACAGTACTCACCCTGTCTTCACAAAGTTAGCCAGGTACTGCATGATCTGTAAGGAAAGCTTCCTCTTCTCATAAGAAAACTGATTTCTATAAAGTGAGTGAAATGGAATTCCGAAAGCGTAAATGACATCTTCAGGCAGATCCACGCCGGAACTGAAAAAATACAAAAATATACACTTAACCAACAAAATGTATTGTCTACATGTTTACTTACTTGATGACCAACAAGATACAACACACTACTGTTGTTAGGGAAAATTCAAGTGTATTTAAAAGCAATTTTCTTTATTACTTTTGGATAGAGTGTGGAAGGATTAGATCCTTTGCCAAGTTTGTATTGCTGTCTGTGCCCTTGGTGGGGAGATTCACCCTCTCTGTTTGTTCTGGTGACCATTGTCACTGGGACAGAAAGTGATGGGAAACCCCACAATTTTGAGTTGCCTTCAGAGCAAGAGGTGAAGGGTGATCCTCCAAATAGGACACCTGCTCCTATGACAATTCTCCAAGATGTGAGAAGGATGAAGAAACAAGAGATATAATCTGAGATCAGAAAATCGTTATTGCGCATGGCAGAAGGTCACAAAGAAAATGAAATGTGTTTCGTGGGCCCATTGGTCTTCTTTCATCAGGGTTTTTGTGCTGTTTGTACTGGTGAGCAATTGTCACTGGGACAGAAAGTGATGTGAAATCCAAAAATGTTGAGTTGTCATCAAAGCAAGACGTGAGGGTTAATCCTCCAAACCCTGTTCCTATGACAATTCTCCTAGATGTGAGAAGGATGTGCTCATGATATCTGGAATAGTGAATCGGCAGATCAACTCAAACTAACAGCCCGGCAAACCCCCAAAATGTGTTGGCTTTTCTTGTGAGCTTCCATCATGTGCAATAAAGATTTACTGGACTCACAATATATCCCTGGCACTCTCATCCTTCTCACGTTATTTAGATTACTCCGGGGACCACTGAGGATACCCCGGCTGACAGAAAGCTGAATCTAAAATCTGGATTCAATATCTTATCCCTTATATTTTATATCCAGTTTATAGGTAAAGTTTAAAGCGGAACTAAACCTTTCAATACTCGCCTCCCCTCCAACGATACAACGTCCACGAGCTCCCGTGCCAGCACTGACAATTTCCAGGGTCAGGGTCTTCTGCCATCTTGATTGGCTGGATGATGTAACGCCCAGGCATGATGTAACGCCCAGGCATGAACATGGGAGTTCATTCATCCCAGCACTGTGGCATCTCGAGAATATATTCTGAAGCATCTTGCGAGAGTGAAGGTAAGAAGCCTTTATTGCAAAATAGACATAATATGTCCTTTCTGCAATATGAATCCTTCCTGCTCAGCTGCTTGGCTCTCTGTGTCCTTTGCAGACTGAGGGCCCGTTCACACCAGTTGCAGTGCGTTCTGGCCCGATTCTGCCCAGAACACACTGCCTTGCATTGCGGCCAGCACACTTTTTAGTGGGGCAGGAGGCCATTGAAGTCAATGGCACCCTAGCCATGCCTTCTGGATGCAATGCGATCACCCGCACAGGATCGCAAGGCACATTGTGCCTGCGGGCCGGTGCGGTGCGATCAAAATAGTGCTTGCAGCATTTTGATCGCACTGGACCGCATGCACAAAGTGCCTTGCGATCCCATGCGGGCGATCGCATTGCGGCCAGAGGGTGTGGCTACGGTGCCATTCACTTCAATGGCCCACCACGCCCCCTCCTGCCCAATAAAAAGTGAGCCGGCCGCAATGCGAGGCAGTGCGTTCTGGCCAGAATCAGGCCGGAACGCACTGCAACTGGTGTGAACGGGCCCTTAATCCTAAATGGGAGGATCAGAGTTCATTTTAATCAGCTGGTGGACATTCTGTGTTGTAATGAAGAAAGCTGCAGTGTATTCCTTTAGTACTAAGTAACCCTTAGTGAATATCTCACCAAGAATGAAAGTCCTAGTGCAAGGGATGCCTAAAATTTTAGTTGTATCTTAGGGGAGACTTTTGGAAAAATCAGCCAGCCAATCATAGAAGCAGGCAGTGACATTTGTGGGGGCACTCTATATACCAACTGTCTACAGAATGCCTCCAGGTCGCCATATTGCATTGCATTTTTTAGAGTTTTAGAAAATTACAGCAGCTGCAGCTTTAAATAGAAAGGTAATTTTCGATAATATTAAATCAGAAATGGCCTGTGCAGCATATATTTATATATATTTATTAGGGATGCACTGATACCGGTTTTTCAGTATCGAGTACTGATTTTTTTTTCAGTACTCGCCGATACCGAATATCAATACCGGATATCCCATTAAGGAAGCCGGGCAGCATGTAATGATTCACTGCCCGGCTTCTTGATACCGGAAGTTCCGGTATCGGGATTGGCATCGGGAGCAATTTGGAAGACACGTGACACTGTACCTATTGATCCAGAGCAATCAGATACAAATGATCGATCAGTTCCTGATCTTCTTCCAGCAGAGAGCGGTGACTGTCAGTCACTACCTCCACAGGGATTCCCCCCTCCCTTCTCCGTTCCTCCATCGCTGACTGGAGGGGGCGGACACAGCCGCCCTTGCCTGTAGATAGGCAGAGCCAGCTGTCAATCAGGTGGAGGGGTAGATCCCAACAATATTGTCGGGATCTTTCCCAGCTGCAGTGTGGCTCTGCGCTGTCAGCATATAGCGGGCAATAGCCCACTAAATGCTGAGTTTTGAGCCACAGGAGGACTTATGTGACCATTACGAGAACTGCGGCCAAAACAAGTTGGGCCATAGTTCTCTTTTAATGATAGAACCGCTGTGCATTTCCTATGTCTTGTTATATTGTACCGTGATTGTTTTTTTTTTTTTAAACCATTCCTCAGGATAATTATTAAATATATAGATATATTATGACTATGATATAGAGATTATTATGACTTTTTTCACTTGAGAACTCAAGCAAAATTGAAAAAGTAAATGAGCTAAAGGTGACTTATGAACTTTTAATTCATTTCTTACGTCCTTTTTCCAACCAAATTTTCTTTGAAAACTTCTATTAACACATGCAAGAATGTGTTTTCAACAGCTGTCACAGGTCTCCACTTTAAGGAGTGCATTCTATGAAACTGCTGAGATTGGTGGAGTTACATAATCAAAGGATGAGCAATGGTGTTCCAAAAACACACACTACCAGGGGATTTTATACAGCAGACCAGCCCGATAGACTCAATAACTTCCATGGCAATCAAAAAACCTTAGACGTTTGGTATGTTCCCTAAATGTACATTATACGGCCAAACATCTGTGGACACCTGACCATCACACCTATATAAACCTATTGCACATCACATTTCAGAGACATGGACTTTGTTACCGAGTCCCCTCCTCTCCACCTTGCGACAAAAAGAGCTTCCAAGCTCCTGGAAAGGCTTTTCCACAGGATTTATAAAGGATATCTTTGGGAATGTATGTCCATTGAGCCAAAAGATCATTTGTGAAGTCAGTGACTGATGTTGGATGAGAAGATCTGGCTCACAGTTGCCATGAAAATCATAAAAACTGAGAAGTTTGGTATGTTCCCTAATTGTACATTATACGGCCAAACATCTGTGGACACCTGACCATCACACCTAAATGAACCTGTTGGACATCCCATTGCAGAGACATGGAATTTACAACCGAGTCCCCTTCCCTCCAGCTTGCGCCTATAACAGCTTCCAATCTTCTGGAAAGGTTTTTCCTCAGGATTTTGGATTGTGCCTTTGGGAATTTGTGTCCATTGAGCCCAAAGAGCATTTGTCAGTTACTAATGTTAGATGCGAAGACCTAGATCACAGTTGGCGTTCCAATTCATACTAAAGGTGTTCAGTAGGGTTGAGGTTAGGGCTTTGTGCAGGACAATGAAGTTCCTCCAGACCAGACCCATCAAACCATGTTTTTATGAAACTGGCTTAGTACACAGGGGTTCAGTCATGCTGGAACAGAAAAGGACCTTCACCAAACTGTTACCACAGGGTTGGAAGAGCACAATTGTCTACAATGTCTTTGTATGCTGTAGCATTACCAGAACCCATACTGGAAGGACCATTTAAAATTGGAGTGTCCACATTCTTTTGACTATATAATGCATTTTTTTTCTCAATTGTCCATCTTGACCGGAGTGTCCCTTTAATTCTCACAAGGATCTTTTGTACAACGTTTGTCTGCAATGCTGAGCCAGTAGAGACATGTAATATTTATAATGTCTCTTTTCAGCTGTCACTAGATGGAATTTAATATCTTGCCAAAAGAAACAGAAATGTGTTCTTTGGAAGACCCTGTAATCTAAACACATTGACAAAGCGGGGTGTGCTGCTTTCTTTTTTGTAGTTTATAAAACAAAGAAGAAAAGGGGTTTCTATCCAGTTTTCAACTTTTTAATACGTCTCATTTTTTTTTCATGCAGATATAAAAGACAGACAATAATTTCCATACAGCTCAGTATTTATGAATACAACATTAAAGGAGAACTATGAGGTGAGCGCTTTTCA
The DNA here is from genome assembly GCF_000935625.1 of Nanorana parkeri. Classification (NCBI taxonomy): domain Eukaryota; kingdom Metazoa; phylum Chordata; class Amphibia; order Anura; family Dicroglossidae; genus Nanorana; species Nanorana parkeri. Next base: position 532,197 of record NW_017306897.1, read on the forward strand.
CTCGCCTCATAGTTCTAGCCGACCTGTGACAATGAGACTGTCACAGGTCGGCTCAGTATATCGGGAGGTGAGCGAACACATACCGGAGTTCGCTCACCTCTCGATCCTGTCACAGCCCTCTGCCGTGACAGGGGAGGGGCTGGATTCCCCGCTCCGATCCACCAGCGCTGACTGGCAGATCGGACGGAGGAGGGGCGGGTACAGCTGGCTCTGCCTCTAGATAGGCAGAGCCAGCTGTCACTCACGCAGCTGGGCTGATCCAGACATAATTGTCGGGATCCGCTTCAGCTGCGGCATCTCAGTATACAGGGAGCTGCAGCTTGCGGTATACTGAGCTTAGGGTGACGGGCGGACGCTAGTTTGTGTCCTCCCGTTACCCTAAGGAGAACTATGGAGAAAAGCCTTAACCCCATAGTTCTCCTTTAAAGCTGAACTCTAGACAAGAGGCTAAGTATTAGTGATGCACCGATACCGTTTTTTTAGATCAAGTTACGAGTACCAACATCTTTTTTTCTGTACTCACCGATATCAAATACGGATACTGGAAGTCCCATTAAGTCGGGCAGCTTTAAAGTAGGACTGCACCGATACTAGGATCGATATCGGTGCCGATACCGAGTATTTGGGTGAGTACTTGTACTCGCCAAATGCTCCAATACCTTCCCCGATATAGGAACTTCTGGTCAGAGGAAGATTTCCTCTGACCGGCAGTGCCGTAGGGTAACATGGAGCCAGCTTCCCATGCGATCAGGTAGCTGGGCGGCGAGTAATGACCCGCCAGGAAGCCAACTCCATGCTGATTGCCCAGGAAGCTGGTTGCCTGGCCAATCAGCATTGAGCCGTCTGAATAGTCAGCTCCTTGCTGATTGGCATGGAAGCCGGCTTCCCGGCCAATCAGAGTCAAGCCGGCCGAGCACCTGGCTTGATGCTGATTGGCTGGGAACCCAGCTTTACAGTCAATCAGCTTCAAGCCCGGTCCCCAGCCAACATGAAGCTGGGAAGCAGGTCATTACTGAAGCCGGCCAAACAGCATGGAGCCAGCTTTTCGGGCAATCAGATTGCCCGGGTAGCCAGCTCCATGCAAGCAGAAACACCGGTATCAGTACTCGATATCGGCGAATACCGAAAGCAAAATATCAGTACTCAAATCAATGTGATTTTTTGTTCTGTGCGAATAGAGGGGAAATGGAACATTCGTAGTATACTTTCTTTTCGAGGTTGAGTGTAGCATTTGGAAAATACCACATTGTGGCTTCTAGATGGATTTGAGGAGCACAGAAAAATTTGTATTTATGTTGTATGCTACTCATCTCCACCTTGGGGTTGTAATGCTGTATTTTTCTGATATTATATTCAATTTGAAAAGAAAATATACTGATATTCGCACAGAACGAACGTTTACAGAGATTCGCAAGGAGAACGGCTGCATGACTTACTCATAAATGGCTATATTTAGAATAATTTGCATATATTTTTACATGTTCCTTCTATGCTTGGCCTGGTCTAAGTAAGAAAGCAAAATAAAAGCTACACTGGCATAATTTTACAACATATTAACATTGGATATGTATCCATTGATCATCAACACTGCATGTTCTTACCTGCTTTGTGTGTAAGTCTCAGGAGCGTAGTACATGAAGACATGACCCTTGGAGTTACTGGACCAGTGGTCGGCCATTCTGACTGTAGGACATGAAATGAAGTGATCCCTACAAAATGGAAATTAGATCATTAACTTTAAATATAATAACATATTTAGCTCTGGCACAAGACAGAAATATAGACATTGTATACAGTGCTATCATATGTTAGTTGGGTGCATGCAATTCCGTGGCAATATTAGGTATTGTTATCTAATCGTGTTGGGGATTTGACCAGTATCCATAAAGGTAGGCATTTGCACTGGTCTGGAAGTGGAAGGGA
>NW_017306897.1:534211-540292 GCF_000935625.1 Nanorana parkeri
GCGGTTTTGTGGGGGTGGGGAGGGGGGGGGTGGGGGGGGGGGGGGGGGGGAATCTTGTGCCATGGCGATGGATTAGTGTTTTACTTTCCAGGTTAACTTTAAGTATGCACTATTCCAACCATAAAGCTGAGACTGAGACTGATTTAAGACAGTGTTAAAATCTCAACACTGCAGGTCCTCGCTTTGCCTCCGCGCCATGGTTCCAAATGATGTAATTAGATCAAAGCCACATTGTCTCAACTTTGTTACGTTTCGTCCAGCCCTGCATCAACTTATACGACTGTATAATAGATGTAAGTGGGAGGCTCTTGAATAAGTTCTTCTGTATGGCTCTCTTAGGATGGTTCTGCCATGGGAGTGCTTTGTCACTCTGGTTGCCCAAATCAGGGATATATAAGGGAATGGTGGGTGCAGCAAATGTTCGGTAGCATGGTAGACAGAGGAAAGGGAGGAGGAACTCTGCTAGAGTAGATCACGGCACATTGTGAATGATTTTGGGGGTGTGGGGCCCCTCCTTCTGGAAAGGGAGGGGCGCTGCAGGACGATCGCCACTTGGGGGCATAGAGAGAGCAGTAAAGACTTTCTTGTTTCAGCATGGAGCAAAGAGACTTAAAGTGACATTAAACCCTCAGATTTTTTAACATAAAACAATACTGTAATGTGTGCCTTACTGTAATCCATGTTTGTTTCCCTTCTCTTTGCTGCTCTTACTTTTAAATCTGTATCTGTTCTCATGCTGGGCAGAACTTCTGTTTTGCAGCAGACTGCCTTGTCTCTGGAATGGCTACATGGTGTCTGTGTGTACGTTTGCAACCTGAGCCAGCACTACAGGAAGAGGCATGAGAAGACATGAGGATTTAAAAGGAAGAGCAGCAAAGAGAACGGAAACAACCATAGATTACAGTAAGGTGCACATTACAGTATTGTTTTATGTTAAAAAATCTGAGGGTTTAATGACACTTTAATTAGAGATGGTGGCACTAGCATACTTTATGTTCAAATTTGTCTTAGGATGTGCATCCCTGTTGGGAAGTTCAATTCCAGCAAAGTTTCCAAGTTTCCTTTACAAGTAAGAGAAACTGGGTGTGACTCTTTCTTCCATCTTATGGGGGCTGAAGAAGGGCTGAGAATCACCTAACATATGGTTACAAGTGTGATGGTTATCCGCTGTGTCAAGAGTTGTAAGTGGTGTACTGTGATTAAGTCTCAGGAGTGTAGTACTTGAAGACATGACCCTTGGAGTTACTGGACCAGTGGTCAGCCATTCTGACTGTAGGAAGTGGTGCTGGTTAGGTCAGCTTCTCCTCCTTCCCCCCACAATGTCAGATACAGCTTGCAAATGTTGGTTCATTGGTTCACACCCTCATTGGAGGCTGTGTGTGGTTTGGCACAAGCGGTCCCAGCATCTGAAGTATTGACCTATGAAGATGGAATCCATTGTTGTACCTGAAAGAGAAAGATGCCTCTGGCAAGTAAGGGCCTCTACGGTCTGGCTTGGCATGGGTAAGCTCCAGCGTATTAGTTGTGGGGCCCTGGGAACTAAGTAAGGTCTAAGACTTTTTAGTACTGGACTGTATTAGAGAAGACTCCAGTTGTATTAGTCCATGGAGTTGGAGTGCCCCTGTAACAAGCAGGAAGGTGATTCCATAGTGTATAGTACAATCGCTCCGCAGATATATTCCTGAGATGCTTTAAGAGTCCTACAAAACCAGCAGTGTAAGCCCTGATGAAAGGGGAACCCTCTCTCATCGAAATGTGTTGTCTTTTCATCTTTTGGTTTTTGAACCAACCTTTGGAGTGGCACTTTGCTCCTACACCTTCTAAGATCTATCTATCTATCTATCTATCTATCTATCTATCTATCTATCTATATATCTATCTATCTATCTATCTATTCTCTATGTATCTATCATTTTTCTTTCCTACACACAATAAATATAGAGACACCAGTTTTGGTTAACCTCTAACGTTTTTCTGTCTATATATATCATGAACACAGGAAATATACAGGCATCAGTTATGATCAAAGAATTCCAAGCTTTGTTCGTGACAAGGGTATTATAAGTGATCATCAGCATGGATTTATGAAGGACCGTTCTTGTCAGACCAACCTACTAACATTCTACGAGGAGCTGAGTAGAGATCGGGATAGAGGGAAGCAAGTGCATGTGGTGTACCTACATTCTGCAAAAGTGCTTCACACAGTACCACATAAATGCTTAATACACAAGCTGAGATCTATGGGCATAGATGAAATGGTGTATATATGGATAGAGAAGTGGCTACACCAACGTGTCCAGAGAGTATTGATAAATAGCTCTTTTTCAGATTGGTCTAAGGTGAAGAGTGGCGTGCCTCAGGGTTCTGTACTAGGCCCAATACAGTTTAACCTGTTTATTAACGATATCGGGGAGGGTGTCAATAGCCATGTTTCTGTGTTTGCTGACAATACTAAAATTGGGAGGGTAATAGACACAAACTTAGACATTATGACATTACAGGAGGACCTGGATGAAATAGGGGAGTGGGCAACAACATGGCAGATGAGGTTTAATGTTGAAACATGTAAAGTAATGCACTTTGGGGTTAAAAACAGGCAAGCGGAATACACATTATTGGATGCTCATCTAGTGAAGAAATGGAAAAAGATTTGGGGGTCATAATTGACCACAGAATGAATAACAGCACGTAATGTCAGGCGGCGGCAAACAAAGTGAGCAGAGTCCTGTCTTGCATTAAAAAGGGAATGTACTGTAGAGACAAGGCAATCATTTTGACACTTTATAGATCGGCCTCATCTGGAGTATGCGGTTCAGTTTTGGTCACCAGTCCACAGAAAAGATGTCCTTGAGCTGGAGAAGGTCCAAAGTAGAGCAACCAAACTAATTAAGGGGCTGGAGGATCAAAGCAACGAGACGAGGTTACTAAATCTAAACTTGTTCCCACTGGAAGTGAGGAGATTAAGAGGGGACATGATTTTAATGTACAAAATGTTTAGTGGTAATGGCAACATCTGCAATAAACTTTTTACTGTAAACTCCGTAACAAGGACTAGAGGCCACCACCTAAAATTGGTGGAGAAAAGATTTAACCACAAAGGGCGTAGGGGCTTGTCAGGAAGCCAGAGTCAGGATTCTTTCACCGCCGTTTGCGCATTCGCATGTGCATGGTGCAGCTAATAGAGTTGTATCAGGTGCAGCGTCTCTGCGTAAGCGTGCACGTCACGCGCGCGCCGACGTGTTGTTTGAGTTTTTGGCGCCCTCTGGGCTATATAAGGCCATGACTAACAAACCTCCTTTGCTATCAAATTGTCAGCTTCCCTGTGTTCCTGTATCCTGCTCCTGAAGTGTTCCTGTTATCTTGACCCGGCTTGGCTTTGACCTTTCTGCTTCTCTCCAGTGATTGACCCTCGGCTTGTTCCAGACCATCCTCCTGGCTCATCCTCTGTACCACGTTGCCTGCACGTTGATGACCTCGGCCTGTCCTGACTACCCTGCTATCCTTGTCTGCTGCTCCTGCTCATCGGATTCAGCTACTACTGGCACTCCTGCCCCTCTGTGCCCCGGTGCTCCTGTACCCAAAAATCAATTAGATACCATCCTAAGAGGCCGTAACATAAACGGGTACAGCTACACTTAAATACTAGACCACACAGGGACTCATATACACGCACGCACAACACATACACACACAAAGGTTGAACTTGATGGACCTCAGTCTTTTTTCAACCTCAAATACTATGTAACTATGTAAAACACCATGGAAATATTATAGTCATATATATTAAAGGCATATTAAACACAAGTCTGTTCCGTGCAATGTTGTAGCCCTGTGCTTATCTCCAGGCCTGTATCTGTGACACGTATACATGCAAAGGTTTTTATGGTATCTTTTCATGTTTCCTATAATCCACTGTATATGTTTGTACATGATACAAAACATTCCCGTTTTACCTTTAGCTGAAATTAAACACAAAATTAAAAAATGATAATATAATAAATAATTATAAGAAAAGAATCGTCGCTGCCGTCCCTTTCAGTGTTTGATGACGAATTTCCCAACGAATCGTTATCGCTCAATTCTGCAAGTGATTCTAATTCACTATCGCTGTTTTCTACCTGCTCTAAAACCACTTTTGACCTAAAGGGACGCTTTTTGGATGCCATGGACAATCTCAAGTTTCCAGGCAGAAAGAACAGTAAAAGTGCAGGCAGGGCACTGGACAAAATTGAAGTGAAATGATTTGATACAGTAATGTAAATCATAGCAGATTACAATGTATTGTGTGTATTCTGTGTATATTGCATGTTTTCACTTTTGAATTTCCCGCCAGGAAATTCAAGCCCTGGCCTCACAGATGCATCCTGGGAAGGCTACATCACCAGTGGCCTCCTAGGAAATCTCATCCGTAAACAATTACCGCTTTTCCACTTCCTGGCTGAGTGAGGCACTGGTGATGTAGCCCTGGCTTCACATATGCATCCGGAGAATGCTACATCACAAGCACCTTCCTGGGAAATCTCAAAAAAGATTGAAAGATCTTGGTGGGGGGAGGTATTTTTCTCCACTTAGATGATGTATACATGATGATGTCACATGTTCCAGGAGGCAGATCCAGAGTTCCAGGAAGTAAAGGGAGATGGAGCCATTGCATGCGCCTGCCTCAAGATCCTTTGCGGCCGCCCGAGATTCTTCAGATGTTTGGACGGGACACAGATAAATTTAAACCGTTTTTAAAAGGTTTTTTAAAAAAGGTTTTTGCATATATCTACTGCGTGCTAGCAGAAGATATATGCAAAAACCGCTGAGGGTTTAATAACACTTTAAGATAAGGGTCATGTTCCTCCTTACGAGAAAGAAAAGCAGCAGAAGAGGCAAACAAATGGCCATGGCTAATGCGTCCATGGCCATCAGTGCAGGATAAAAGAACAATAAAACAGGAATTATAGTTTTAGGTGGCACAATATGCAGTAATCCATTATATAATAGCACCCAGCAATGCCATACTTTCCATACCAATTAGAAATAGTGCAGAAAAAGTCTCATGTCTCCAGGGAATTGTGTATCAGATAATTTGCATAAAAATTAAACTGAGGTCACATCACACATCCGAGGTGGTTAGAGGGAAGTTCAGACTCTCTGCTGCTTATGTGTAGAATATGCTGTGCATAGACAGGCCTGCAGGGACAGCCATGCACTGTGAATACAGATGTATCATCATTAAAGTGACACTAAACTCAGGAGTTAAATCTTAAAAATACATTCAAGTACCTTAACTATTAACAAGAATGTATCTTATTTGTGTATCACTCGGCTGTAGATCCTCAAATCATCTGAATTGGTGCTGACACTGTCCTTCCTTCTGGATGGGGGCTACATTTGTTCCCCATGGTCCCTGTGTGTGTTGTAATGTAGTCAAGATTCACATAATTGGAGCTAGCAGGAGTTATTAAGCCTCCCAGAGAGGGGTGTTAAAACACCTGCTAGCTCCAATCATGCAAATTAAATCAACACCTTACCTCCATGAGGTAATCTCATTTTTTTTTATTGATGTTTCTATGGTACAGATAGTGATGGTAAATCTTCTCAATGTGACACCGAGAGCAAAATTCTAAACTGACAGAGATTCTGACCCTTCCCTAATCTATTCAAAAATGTTTTAAAAAGTTAAAATTCGCATTTACATACACTTGAAGCTGAAGGTGAATATGCTTATATTTTGTCTTCTTTGCTTTCTCCTACCGACCTTCGTTACCATGCTAATTGTACGCTAATCCACTTTCATTACATACTATTTTAGACCTAGTAGTCTCTCTGCTACTCTACTCAATACAGGCAGATCATGTTTGGTGGGAGGGGCCAGCAGGGTGCTGTACATAGCTTCCTGACAAAATCACAGTACCCTGCCTCAGTACTCCATTAGGTAGTTATGGAAACCACTAAAGCAGAGGTAGGCAAACTCCGGCCCTCTAGCCAGGGACGGATTTACTCTCTCAGCTGCCCCAAGGCCAGGTTCCTTGATGCGCCCCCCAACCCGCCAAACCCCCCCCCCCCCCCCCGGGAACAGGCGCGACATCCCGG
>NW_017306897.1:540362-579876 GCF_000935625.1 Nanorana parkeri
TATGGCAGACATCGCCGGGATCACTTGTACAAAACAAGCATTGGCTTCCCCGCTGTACATTTGGCTCTGCTTGCCCAAGGCAGGGCTAAATGTAGAAAACAACTACCCGCCCGACGCCCGAAACTGCATGTCCCGGGCATCGGGAGATAGGAATTTCACACCCCTGCTGCCCCTCTACTCCCTGCTGCCCCAAGGCTGGGCCTTGGTTGGCCTTGTGGGAAATCCGGCCCTGCCTCTAGCTATGGTGCAACTACAAATCCCATGAGGCACTGCAAGACTCTGACAGCCACAGGCATGACTCCCAGAAGCAGATGCATGATGGAATTAGTAGTTTCCCTACAGCTGGAGGGTTGGAGTTTGCCTACCCCTGCACTATAGGTCATAGTGCTGATGGTCTCAGAGGGTTCCACTTACCGGGTGGAGTTCTCCAAAGCTCTGGAAAAGCTGGAATAGTCATCTGTGGAATGCTGAAGAGAGTAGAACCAAACAGCGGCCTCTTGGACGAGCGGGTTCCTCTCTTCACCTCCTAAGGAGTTCTGCAGAGCCTGATAGAATGACATCTTGCTGTCTCCTCGGCCTTGACTTTCTTCAAATCTCTGGTGGAACAAGAGACAGATCCTATAAAGCTGGAAGTATGACCAAGAGAAGTTCCCGCAATGGTCTTCATCGGGCATTGGGCATCAATGGGAAATTGTTGGCTCTCATGCAGTAACAGTAAAACCGTCACTCTATTTTTTTATTGGATTTCCAAAAATACATCAGGGGGTTAGATAGGAGATGTTTTTTATGGAGCAATCTATTATAAAAGGAGGGCAAATGTCATGTTATTCATCAACCTCAGGTGCACTGCATATCCAAGAGGGTGACCCCAGTTTATTCTGTTGCAGGTAAGCAATTCAACTTTAGATAAATTCTAACAATGAACAATTCAATTCTTTTATTTGCTCCATTTTTGGTCTGTTAAAAATACCATTGAAAGTGTTTTGTTCTGTGTAAAAAAGCTTGTAGTTACACAGCAGCTAAAGTGCTAAGGTTGCCTTCCCCTGGTGTAAGTTCTGGGGTACAGTGGATTATGCACAGCTCCCAACTGTCCCTTATTTAGAGGCGCCTTAGCCACTATGAATGCTGTGTTGACCACACAATAGTTGCTAAAAAACACTGGTGGCCCCACAGCAGCATTGGTTGTTATGGTGTGCCTACCTGCATGGTAGCAACCGATGGGCCGGATAGAGTTATTGGTTGCTAAGATGCTGGCAGACCCACAGCACCATTGGTTATTATAGAGCACCTGTATCTGCATCCTAGCAACCAATGGCCTGCAAAGAGTCATAGGTTGCTAAGATGTCGGCAGCCCCACAGCACCATTGGTTATTATAGTGTGCCTATCTGAATCCTAGCAACCAGTGGGCCACAGAGTCATTGGTTGCTAAGATGCTGGTGGCCGCACCACGCCATTGGTTATTATGGTGCACCCGTCTGTATCCTAGCAACTGTTGGGCTGCATAGAGTCATTGGTTGCTAAGATGCAAGTGGCCCCACAGCACCATTAGTTATTAGAGTGTGCCTGCCTGAATCCTAGCAACCAGTGGGCCACATAGAGTCATTGGTTGCCAAGATGCTGGTGGCCACACCGCGCCATTGGTTATTATGGTGCACCCGTCTGCATCCTAGCAACCAATGGGCACACAGTCATTGGTTGCTAAGATGCTGGTGGCCCCACAGCACCATTGGTTATTATAGTACACTTATCTGCTTCCTAGAAACCAGTGGCCCACATAGAGTCATTGGTTGCTAAGATTCTGGCAGCCCCAGAGAGTCATTGGTTATTAAGGTGTGTCCACCTGCATCCTAGCATCCAGTGATTCTGTTTGGCTCAGCTGATGGCATTCTAGCAACCACGTATGTGGGTTGCACAGTGCCATTAGTTGCTAGGACAAAGGCGTCCCTGAGTTTGTTTCTCTTGGAAGTTAGGCAAACCCAAATTTCCGGCTGGGTTCAGTGAACGTCCAAGCAAACCAAACCCAGGCTAGTCCACTCACCACTGATAGAACCCATGGCTGTTTTTTTATTCACCTTACTATAACTCATCTGGTTATTCTGTCTCATCGGTCCCCATGCTTTACTCCACATAAGTGTTTTTTATTTTATTTTGGGGGGTATAGATGGGTCTATATGACACTTGTGTGCTCTGATGAGATATAAAACCCTTATTACTAAAATCATGTTTACCATGTAACAACAAATTCAGAACACAATCCGCAAAAAAAAGTCTATGTAACACCAGAGAGAGCTGAAACATGAGGTCATTTTATCATTCGTGAGGTGAGTGTCACAATATTCATGATATACTGTCATCAGCCCCCTCTTCCCTGCATGTAAGGTTACCTAATGTTCCATTTACAGGAAGTGGAAAGGGACAGGAAGTGGATACCAAAAAGAAGAAACTGTGCTGTCTGACAGAACTGAATCCTGAGATATGTAAAAAAAAAAAAAAGTCCACGGGCCCCCTTACGTAATGGCAATCTACAAACAGATACTTCTAGATAATTGCTGCCTTTTTATTCTTTACATAGCTTAGTTTAATTTTTCTCTCCATCCTTCTCATTTTTACTAAGAGCACATGGCCCCATCTCCCTTCACTTCCTGGAAATCTGACACATGTGACTGGAACATGGCTTTTCCCTAAGATGTTGCAAGTTTTTGGAGTTTACAGATGAGATTTCCCAGCAATGCACTGTTATCAGGGGAGTCCCTAGCCTTTTTGCTGCCTCAGGGTGGCGGTAAGGGGGGAGGGAGTTGGGGCTGGATGGTACAGAATCAGTAGGAAGGGAAGGGGCTGGTGGAGACTGATGCCAATAAGGAGCTGGGTGGGGAGATGTGTAAGAGAAAGCTGTATTTGAGAAAGCTGGTCGGATGTTCAGTGAAACGTCTTCAAGAAAAAAAAAATATAGCAAGTCCAGTTGCCTTGACTGATTTTTTTTTACAGATATAGAGATGTGTAAGAGCTCTGCATTTCCACGCCCAGCTCTTAACAACCTGGGATGATCTGGAAAGCATCCCGCTAAGCTCCTGCCAACCTGTGATATTACTTGTTGCCAGGAGCTCAGCAGGATGCTGGTCAGAGCACCCCAGGTTGCTAACAGCTGGGCATGGAGATGTGTATGGCCCTTTCACATCTGCCCGCCTAAATCTTAGTAACCTGGGATGCTCTGGCAGGAAAGGGGGCGGCAGGCACACTGCAAACATTGTGCAGCAGAGCAGCCATCCCGCTTTGCCTGCCGCCCCCCACGTGACCCAAGGAGATACCGCCTGAAGGCAAGAGTCTCAAGCTGGCTCATTATAGGGACTGTCCTTACTGTGATGCAGTCTTCTCAGAATGCATCTATTAGGCCCAGATGACATCACTTAGGACCAGGAAGTGGAAAAACAGTAATTGTAAGTAAAAGCAAAATATTCTTGTTTATCTAATAAATGTTAAATTAGTTCATATCAGGCCCGCTTTAAAGCCCAGCATCACTTTTCCAGTAAACTGTAATGTTATTGTGCAGCATAGTAAAATCACCTCTGTAGATATATCACATTACACAGCTTGCTCCATTCATCTACAAATGTTCTATATACATAGTATACTGTACATCTATATACATAATATATTTCTATATGCATAATATTTAATAATATGTCGTCATCATCAAGGATTCGTGTTCCATACTTCTCGGTTCACATAAATGTTTGGTCATAAAACTTGTTGCCAATGTATACAGATGAGGTCTGTAAATTCTACCAAAAATGGTTCAACCTTGTATCGTTGATCGCATGGACCTCTAATGTGATATAATGTTTTATTACAGAGAGTTCTGACAATATTTGACTCACACAGGTTTCCAAATATTTGTACAAATCAACGCTCCTTCAATGAGGTAAGTATTGCAATGTTTCTGCATGGTGGGAACCCATAGCGTAATGAAATGTGTATCAGCAAACGAGTAATATGATTTCAACTGTACAAAGGAAGTGTTTTTTTTTTCTTAGCTTTGCGTCTCTTTTGCGGCTCAAGTAGGGTGAGCTACAAGTTTGGTCTGAACACAGGTTCTGCCCAAACTATGCTTGTTTGGGTATTTGTCTAAACACTATATATAATAGCGGTGTACTGTATCTGCCGCTAGTATATATGACAGCTTCCTGTGGGCAATGGTTGCTAAGGCAGTGGCAGGTCCAGGAGTCCTTAGCAATCACTAATGTCACCCATCCCATTCACTTACACAGCTGGGATCCCCGACCATGTAAGCAAAGGGGCAGGGAGAATGGTGACATCACTGACCAAATATTGCCTTGACCACATTTAGTAAGTGATGTCACTACTACTCCCTCTGCTTTCCTTCCTTCATTCAACAAGTGGCCAGTGGTGCAGGCAGGCCGGCAAATTTTTTCTCTTTATCATTGGTGGAGTCATTGATCATGATTGACAAGGATTTACATGGCTGGACAGCATGATTGTTGATACATGTGCAACACAGGACTCTTTTTGGGTTTTTTATTTTATTTTTTTAAATGTTTGGATGCCTTTATTTTAGGGATGCATCGATATATCGGCCGCCGAAACCTATCGGCCGAAAATGGCACTTTTGGCTAAATGCAGCGGTGCATCTGTGTATTCTCTCCTCCCGCTGGGGGCTGCTCTGTGTCCCAGTGGGGAGGAGATAAACTGTCACAGACAACCGAGCGTTGCAGGAGGAGAGTGCTGTAAGCGGCCGGCGTCTCTCTTCCCCGCACCGCTCAGCCTCCTGCGACAGATCGGCAGAGCGGTGTGTGGGGGCGGAGACAGCTTGTAGCGCTGTCACAGGAGGCTGAGCTTTCCTCCCTGCAACGCTCACTCAGCCTCCTGTGACAGCGTGTCAGAGAGGAGAGCGGGTACAAGCAGTCAGTGATCGCTGAGTGTTTGTACATGATTGAGGACAGAGTATGTTTACTATATTCTCAATTATATGAATGGGAAGTGATCTACATCACCTCCTGTACATTCATGATTGTGTTTATAGTAAACATACTCTGTCCTCATGTTATAAATGAACAGGAACACTCAGTATAGAGGATTTCTGTTCATGTCCTCAATCTCTTTTTCTATTTTAAAAGGGAAATATCAGGGGTCTGTTTAGCGCCTAAAAATAAAGTAAAAAATAAAAATATTTAATAAAAAATGAATATATAAATAAAAATGAATACAAAAAATTAAAACGTTTATAAAAAATAAATACAAATAAAATTGAAAAAGTTAAAATAAAAAACAATTTTGGTTTCGGCCTGACATTTTATTTTATTTCGGTTTCGTTTCGGTTTTGAAATTTTAATTTCGGTGCACCTCTACTTTATTTACTGCTTACTTTCTTGGGAATGAATAGGTTGCATCTGGGGCCCCCTTTATTTTCAAAGGCCGCTTTCCAGATTCCGATTGATCAGAGTTGTAGGGAGGAAGCCCTTGTCCTCATCAACATGAGGACAATGAGCTTTGCCTGTAACAGTCCTGGTCAGATGACCACCCCACCCTTCTTTGAAGCATAACACTTGTAATGAGGGGTGTGGCTGTTACTCAGCTATATCAACACAGACCTCTGCAATGAGAGGGCAGAAATTAGTATTTTCACTGAGAGAAAATGCAATATAAAAGCAATTTCAAGCAAAAATCAGTCACAAGACATAACGTGCAGAGGGGACATGCCTATAAAAAAGGTCTGAGATTTCAAATGGCCTTTAAGAGTTTAAAAAAGGCTTTTGATAAATAAAGGAATCTCCATTTCCAAAGAATACATTTTGTTCCAGAACATTCCGTTGGGTAGATCAATTTTGGAATATTCAGTTGTGCCTTTCCTGTTTTCTGGGGTTTTCTGGTCTTTTCTGGGTCACAGAACAATGTTGTGTTTCACAGTAAAATGTGTTTGCCTTGTAAAAAGAACCTTAATAGCAGTTCTATTGTTTATAAAGTGGGACAGAGTGTCACTTCACTGACATAAATGTTAAAACTGAGGGAGCCAAAATAAATGAGGAATCCCATTGGGAAAACTAGTAGTAGTAAGTGGCATTCAGCAGGACTTGCTCTGTAATGTTGAAGACGGTCCGTAGCTTCTCCAAGCCACTTCTTCAGTGATAATTAGTGTCAGGAACATACTCCAACATTTATATCCACACAGGTAGCACAGACAGCCTAATCCAGTCACCATGGAATGTGTCAAGGCAGATGTTGATTGCCCAAGAACAGGATGGGAGGCGTGAAGGTTGTGGAATCACCTGTTGTAGTGATATAGTCCAATCCTATTTTTCAGGTAGTCTCCATAGGTGTTAATCCTCTACCTCTACCACAGAGGTAGAGATGCGCATTGGATGTGCATGACAGATGGTTTAGAAGGCCCCCACCCCTGTAGAGGGATTGTTGTCCCAGTTTGTCATAGATGGCCTCTTTCGAACCAGTTGTTTTTCACATATAAAGCTGTTTTAACATCTACAGCCTGGCGATTTGACAACAATTCCCACCTTCAGCACTGTAAATTGAAAGATTAACACCTATGCAGACTTCCTGACACCAAGGATGGAATTATGTAACTAGAACAGGGTGGTTCCACAATTTTTTACACCTCCCATCCTGTCAACATTTGCCTTGACACATTCCATGGTAATTGGATTAAGGTTCTTGTGCTACCTGTCTGGATATAAATGGTGGACTATGTTCTTGAAACTTATTAGAACTGAAGAAGTGGCTTGGATGAGCTATGAAATAACTTCAACATTACAGAACAAGTCCAGTTGAATGTGACTAAGTGCTACTAGCTATACCATCACCTGAATGAATGAGAACATTAATAGACAAATCAATTGGAAGCTCTAAGGTCACAATATATATATAAAGCTCTCCTACATCATCATGACCTGTCCATGTGTGCCACCTTGTAATGTGAAGCTGACCCATGAGTAACTTTACAAGTCTGTTCCTGACATACCATACTATACAGCAGGAGCAGCATTTTTCACAATAGTTCCTCCTTTTATAGTAAAAAAAAAAAAATCCTTGAGCAGTCCTTGAGAAAATGTAATCAGTCAGCTGCTGGCAGGAAGTCTCAGGCCTCGTTCCTATATATATATCGTCATCCTTTGAAGAAAAGTCAAGACTCTTGAGCATGATTACAGTCTCAGACACAGTGCGTTTCGGCCCAATTCTGGCCAGAACGCACTGCATCGCATTGCGGCCGACTTACTATGTTGTGTGGCAGGAGGGGGCGTGGCGGTCCATTGAAGTGAATGGCACCGTAGGCACGCCCTCCGGCCGCAATGCCATCTGCCGCACATTATACCTGCGGTCTGGTCCTGCCAGGTCCGAACAAAATGCTACAAGCACTATTTGGTTTGGACTGGACCGCAGGCATAATGTGCCAGAATCGGGCCGGAAAGAATGAGAATGAGGCCTAAATCTACTCTCCTCCTATGATCAGACTGTAACATTGTAACAAGTCACAAAGTGACAGTGATCTGAGTCAGACATTTGGGAACACATCCAAGAACTGCACAGGTGCAGAGTTTACATGATTGCATCATCTTTGAGCTAGCATCTCAGTCCAAGATGTAGGTGGTGACCCTGGATGATGCCTGAATAAAGATGGTTTTGTCTTTTTAGATAGAAAAGCAGATGAAGGCATTGTCAAGGGGAGTACTGTGATCTCTGTGAGAAGTAATAAATACCTGGAAGGGTTGCACTGACACTTAGCATGCATGGACTTCATCCAAAAAATTAGCTGATGCCAGGTCTGTTTTAAAGTAGGAATACGCTCTCAAAAAAACATTTTGGGGGTTATTCACAAAAGGGTGAAGAGTTTGGAGAAGGCAGGAGAAGTGACCAATCTAGGACAACATAGCTGAACTGGAAAGTGAGCTGAATTGGAGAATGTTTCCACATCAGCTATTGCTCCCTTCTCCGGCCTTCTCCAAACTCTTCACCTTTTAGTGAATAACCCCCTTTGACTTTAATATCACTTTAAGTCGTCCTTTGAAGAAAACTCTTGGTTTGAGTCAAGACTCTTGAGCATGATTACAGTCTGAGACTTCATATTTGCATATGCGTGCTGGCTAAATGTCACACAGAAAAAAAAAAAAGAGGTGAAATCTATTGTAAATCTCTGTCAGCAGTACGAATGTTAGAAAAGCATGCTGACTAATGGAACATATATTTCCTGACAAGTCCCAATAGCTGACACGCACAGGGCAGATGTGCCAATAGATACAGTTTAGTACAAATGTGCTTTCCTAGAAAGACTGGCCCTTACTTATACAAAAGATCCCCATGTTCTTGGAAGGGTCAGTGACTGGAAGGTTACAGGCAGAGGCGTAACTAGAAATCACAGGGCCCCATAGCAAAATTTTGTATGGGGCTCTGTGATACAGGCCCCATAACGGCCACCTGGGTCGCTATGGCTATTGTTACGCCACTGGTTACAGGCATGGCACATGTTCAGACTGGGTTGGATTCCAGGCAGATTTAAAAGTCACAAATGAATGCAGCTCATGTTCATTAACAGGTCCCCCGAAGTACACAGGGCACACAAAGCATGCTCTGTCCCTGCCCAAACCCACCGCCTCCAATGCCTGCTGTTATTACCGTCAACTCCAGGCTGTCAATATGACAGCCAGGGCTTGCTATGCAAATAAAGCAGCAGGTCAAAAACAGCACTTCTGCAAGCAGTTGTTGAATGTTTGCCAGTTTTTGAAAATCAAAGCAGGCTGTAGATTGGGATGGAAAGGTCATTTTATTAAAATTAAAGTGGACCAGATATAAATTTTAATGCTATGTATTTGTAACACATCCCGGGATTTATTACCAATCACAAAAATCATGGTACTCCCTTGATAATGCCTCCATCTGCTTTTCTTTTCAGAAGCGTGGAGCCAACATCATTGAGAAGTCCTTGAGATTCATGTGATCATCTTTGTTCTGCTACCATCCAGAGTCAGCATCTACTTCATGGACTGAGATGTCGGCTCAGAAATGACACCATCATGTAAATCCTGGTGCTTATGCAGCTCTTGGCTCTGGTTACAAAAGTGACACAGATCAGCCCCTGCTGAAGCCTCTCACCTTGTGACTTGATACAGCGTTTCAATCTGCTTACTAGAAGATATGTTGTCCGCACAACATTCTGCTTCGGAATGTCCTTTTAATTCGTATTCCTTTAGCATGACATGTGAATGCATTCACGTCATGGTAAAGGAATACAAATAAAAAGGACATTCCGAAGCAGAATAGTGTGCGGACAACATATCTTCTAGATTGTATATTGTGGCGTCATCCACCAGTTGCTCCAGTACCCGTTGGATTTTGGGGTACATCGGTACGGTGTGCGAAAGGGATATTACAAAGTCAATCTGCTTACTGGGGCAGGGGGGGCTGAGAAAATGCTTCTTCCTTCCCGCAGCAGAGTGGTGACATCATTTCAGAGTAGGCAAAGTTACTGAACTGGAGTTCAAAGACAGCTTTATAAAAATAAAACGTGGAGCTTTTTTGTAAAACGATCCTTTGCTGTGCTTTGTGACATGAAGATTTGGAAGGTTGCTCACAGCACCACTTTAAGTCCTACAATTACTTGTGTAGGATATAAAAATTATATGTATTTTTCCTAACACTTACCTTAATAGCTTTGGCCCTGCTGATCAGCCCGTCATGCTCAGTACTTCCAATAAACAAGTCTATATTCTGGGCAGCTTTCTGCTGGAGAAGCCTTGCTGGTGTGTCCCTCAGGTAGAAGCCATCTATAACAGGTCCCCATGTTTGGAAGGGTCCGCGAATGGCAAGAAGCTATAAAGTAATAATAAAGAATGGTCAGCTGTTGGTACTTTATACCTTCCTGAACTCTGCAGAACTCTGGAGGGAAGGAAAAGATTAAGAGAGGAAGATTGGGGCTCCTTTACTAGAGAGAACAGACAGTGGTGTCACAAGGGGGATGTGGGGGGTGCAGCCTGCACCCGGGTGACACCATTGGAGGGGTGACACTAATATGACACTAATATGACAGCCATTTTGGTGTCACCCCCTTTGAAAAGTCTGGCACTCGGTCATAGATCCAGAGCCTGACAGTTTCAGGAGAGAGGAGGGGACCCGGTGGCATACCTTATCCTGCCAGGTGAACGTCCCCTCCTTTCTCTGCTGGTGTCCATCACCAAGATGGCCGCCGGCAGGTATCAATTAGATGACAGTGCATGCGTGATGACGTCGCAGTGGGGTGTCATCCGGTATCCGCTCCGGATGACACCCGGCCTCGGGACACCCCTGAGGATAGAAAAGATTATTTAAGAGGTCTAGTGGAGTCCATGCCTTGATGGGTCAGGACTGTGTTGATGGGGGACCTACTCAATATTAGGCTGGTGGTCATAATGTTATGGCTGATTGGTGTAAGTATAAGAGATTTATTAATTATAAGCAGGGTAAGGGAAAGAACATATTTTCTATTAGACAACTGGAAATGAAAACATATGGCTGTACAGGCAGTCCCCAAGTTACAAACATCCGACTTACATACAACTCCTACTTACAAACGGAGGCTATTACGGTACAGCAGGGGTAGTTGTAATGCTACTGCACTCGTGCCGACGTGCAGTGCCTGCCTTTTTGGGTCTGGTTCGTAGTGCTGTACATACATAATGCTGGTTTCTCCGCCCCACTCTCCACGCTACATGGGTCCCTATGGCAAGATGGGGATGCCAGACACCCGATACTATGGGTGGTAGCAGTGGCGCAACTATTAACAAAATGACCTTTGTTCCTTAGCTCCGCCACTGACACACAGCAAAACAAACTTTATAGGGGGTTAACGTTTCCCTATGCTATCCAAAACAAACAAAAATTTGGGGGCTGGAGTTCACTTAAAAAAATTTACCTGTTCCAACTTACATACAAATTCAACTTAAGAACAAACCTACAGCCCCTATCTTGTCCGTAACCCGGGGAGTGCCTGTACTAATAGAATATATGGTATGACTCCCATTAGGAGATTCAGGTGTGATATGATAAGAGTCCGGGTACAAAATAAACAAAAAACAAACAAGCCAACAGAGTGAAAATATTTTGGATGGTTATAAATAAAACTTACTAGCTATAGCTATATACGTTTCTGCCCTTGCAACATTTAAAGGGATAAAACATGGGAAAAAGTGTATGTATTTATTGTTGTTATGGGTTTTTTGCCTCTACATACACTTGTAGAACTGATATTTTTAAAACTTTTCTTCCAAAAAAACATGGTTTTCGGTTTTGTTCTTTACATTTCTTATTCTGTGAATTCTGTGCTGTGTGTGGCTCCTCAGCTGACTCCACAGATGACTGTTTGTGGCCTGTACGGCTCTTTCATTTCCCCAGTTTCTTAGGAGTTCAGTGTGGAACAGATTTGTGATACAATAAGTAACAAATTGCCCCATCTGAGTAGTCAATACTACTAAAGGCCAACTACCACTGTTTCTGCAGCTGGTACGTGTAATAAATATGATTATCATGGGAAAACTTCGGACTATAGCTACAGAGAGTGGAGGAAAAAAATGCATATAGCTTCTGGCTTTAAAGAGGAACTGAACTCTTGCAGACGATCCTTTATCCATTACCGGCTTACATTCATTGGCCACTTTATTAGGTACACGTGTTCAACTGCTCGTTAATGGAAATATTTAATCAGCCAATTGCACAGGAGCAAGTCAATGCATTTAGGCATGTAGACATGATCAAGACAATCTGCTAAAGTTCAAACTGAGCATCAGAATGGGGAAGAGCGGTGATTTAAGTGACTTTGAATGTGGCATAGTTGTTACTGCCAGACAGGCTGATCGAGTATTTCACAAATTTCTGATATGGTGGGATTTTCACGCACAACCATCTCTCGGGTTTACAGAGAATGATCTGAACAAGAGAAAATATTGAGTGAGCGGCAGTTCTCTATGCGAAAATACTTTGTTGATGTCATAGGTCAGAGGAGAATGGCCAGATTGGTTCAAGCTGATAGAAAGGCAACAGTAACTTAGATAGCCACTCCTTACTTCCTCCACTGGCTCCTAATCACCCAAAGGATAAAATCCAAAATATTACCAACCACTTACAAAGCCATCCACAACTCTGCCCCCGGATATAGTTCAAACTTCATCTCAAAGTATAACCCTAATTGTAAAATGCTCCCTCATCAAATCCTCCCATGCTCACTTCCAGGACATATCTAGAGTCTCTCCCATTCTTTAGAATTCCCTACCCCAACTCTGTCTCCTACTCTGAATGCCTTTAGGCGTTCCCTAAAGACTCATCTCCTCAGGGAAGCCAATCCCGCCTCAACCTAACCACTGAACCATCACGTTCTCAAATAATTCATCCCCACACAGCTACCACCTCTTGTATCACTTATCCCTCCCTTTTTAGATTGTAAGCTCTCAGGGGTAAGGCCCTCCTTACCATCTTGTCTTCACTTGTATTGTAACTGTAACGTTTTCCTTATATTGTAAAGCACTGCGCAAACTGTATAATAAATCCTGTATAATAATAATAAAAATAAGTTACAACTGAGGCCTGCAGTAGAGCATCTATGAATGCACAACACGTCCAACCTTGAAGCAGATGGCCTACAGCAGTAGAAAACCACACCGAGTGCCACTCCTGTTGGCTAAGAACAGGAAACTGAGGCTACAATAGACAAGGGCTCACCAAAACTGAACAATAGAAGATTAGAAAAACATTGCCTGGTCTGATGAGTTTCAATTTCTGCTGTGGCTTTTGGATGGTCGGGTCAGAATTTGGCATTAAAGAATGGATCTATCCTGACTTGTATCAACGGTTCAGGCTGGTGGTGATCTAATGGTGGTGGTAGTGGGGGGATATTTTCTTGCCACACTTTGGGCCCCTTAGTAACAACTGAGCATCCTTTAAACTCCAACTCCAGTACTCATACTCGTGAAAATGCCCCGATACTAAACGCAGATACCGGTGTTCTGTCGAGAATGCAGACGTAGTCGAATTTGCTGACCTCAGCATCTGCGCTTGCGATTTATTTACAAAGTATTTCGTTTAAATCGTTAATTGTGACTGTTAATAATATTACACCCATCATTTACTACCATGGACTTTGTAAATAAATGGCGGTTTCCTCGTTAATCCTGTCTGTGCGCAGATACTACAGCTCCAGCCTAGGTGTCTCCACATTGGTGATACAGGCACTGGTCTGGGGGAGGGGTTCATTAAAAAAAACAGGTTCTGCTCACTCAAAGGTTGTATGCCGCAGTCTTGACTGGACATACACCTTAACAGACCTGCTTATTCACTTCTGGGAAGAGGGAACCGAGCTACTGAAATCAAACCTGAAGGTATTTTCTGCTGTAAACATTGAGGATATAACAAATTTAACAAATTTGTTTAAATAACAAATTTTCCAGGAGTGTAAAATAAATGTATTTTTATTCCTAACCTCTTGTTTATGGAAAAGCCCTGGGGCCATACTAAAACAAACAAACTTTTAAAGTCAGTTTTCTTTCTTTCAAAACATTGATATATATTAATTTTGTTTTCATTCATTTTATTTGTTATTGTTTTCACTGTCACATTAAACAAAACATTTTTTTCCATTTACAGATCACGTTGCCATGCTTTGTACCAGACTTGGTCCAATACATGACTATCGGCCGACGGTGAAGGGCGAGGAGGCGGAGCAGCGCAGGGCCCCAGCATTGCCACTGCAGCGGCTTCGAGACATGCTGGGGCCCCATCAGCGATGCTGCTCGTCTGATGTCGAACTGGCCGGACGTGACGTCACGTCAGTGACGTGGCGTCACTTCTGGCCTGTCCGGCGGCAGATGTGTGCAGGTAAGAGGAGCTAGGAAGGAAGTAAAGGAGGAAGGGGGATGCAGCCCTGACCAGTCCACCTGAGACCCCTTCAGAGCTCACCATAGACAGTCTCAGATGGGCTGTGCAGCATCTATGGTGGGCTCTGCAGGGTCACTCACAGGTCGGTCCTGTGTCCAGCGCGTCACTAAGCCCTGCGTCCAGCGCGTCACTAAGCCCTGCGTCCAGCGCGTCACTGAGCCCCATGTCCAGCTGCGGGGGGGGCGGCCTAAAGTGTAAGGGACCCCACAATTTCTGATGGCTGCCCTGTTTAAAAAGGACACGTTATATAATAAAATGTATACTTTTTGTTTACAGTAAAACTACTTTTATTAAAACGTATACTATTCTAACCAGAAAAAAAACTGATTTTTAAGGGGTTTTTTAATGTCCTTTGGTTGATGGATTCCATAGAAAATAAAATAATTTTTGCAAAACAATATTGCCAAGAAAGAGCCTGGTTTCTCCCAAAAATACAATGTATGTATTACTTTGCTATCTGAAAAAAGAATTCCGAGCATATGAAATCTTAACCCTTGCACTGGGGCTACCCCGCACTGCAAGGGTTAAGTGCTTGTTTTTAAGTGCTACAATAATATTAACCCGATGACAAAGTACGAGGGGAGGCCAATAAGTTCTTACCCTCACCATGATCTAGATGTGCTAGGGATCTGAAATTTTGCAGTTTTATAGGTGGATATCTTAGTAATATGCATGCCAATTTTAGTTTTTGTAGGTCGTGGTGAATTTCAGTTGGAGCCAAGAGAAATGGAGTAGGTGTCATGCCGGACAAAGTTGAATACCGAGCCGTAATTAGGTTCCTTCACCTTCAAGGGAAATCTGCCCAAATAATCCATAAAGAGATGCCAGCTGTGTATGGAGAGGATGTCCATCATACAAGACTGTCAAACAATGGAAGAGAGAATTAAAGCATGGTCGCACAAATATACAGGATGAGCCATGGGAAGGTCGTCCGTCAACTGCCACAGAACCAAATGTGGTGGCGAAAGTTAAGCTCGGTATTCAACTTTGTTCGGCATGCATATTACTAAGATATTCACCTATAAACCTGCAAAATTTCAGATCCCTAGCACATTTAGATCATGGTGAGGGTAAGAACTTATTGGCCTCCCCTAGTAATAACAAAGTTGTTGCCAAATAAACAGGACCATAATGGAAATGTAAAAATTGCTCTGGTCCATAAGGAGTATACAGGTACAAAAAGCTGAAGTGAATAAAAGGCGAACCATGGGGTAACTTTTTTGCCCATAGTTTTCTTCAGGGTCACAGGAGGAGATATACTAATGTCCTCCGGTGACCCAATACTCAGTATACAGTGGGGATGGATCCCGACAGTACTGTCAAGATCCATCCCGCTGCCTGATTGACAGCTGGCTCTGCCTCTCTAGAGTCAGAGCCAGCTGTGCCGGCCCCTTTTCTTTCAGTCAGCGCTGGAGAAACAGATAGGGGAAAGGGGAATCCCTGCGGGGAGCCATGCCTGACTGTCACCTGTTTCTGCAGGAAGAGGATAATGAAGATTGCGATCGGCAGGGTGTTCACTCACTTCCCGATCAATAGAGCTGACGTGTGACAGCTTCAGTGTCATAGGTCGGCTTGAGTTATAGGCTTTTGTTTTTTATTTTGGGGGATAGAGAGGGACAGGGTTAGATTTTCTGTTTGGTTTATGTAGCTATCTGCATCCATACTGGGAGATATCCCTTAATTTGCTGTCATTATAGTAAATGAGGGATGCCAAAAGGGTGCGTACAGATGTCACCAGGGTGCATACAGATGCCACCCGGGTGTGAGCAGATGTCACCAGGGCTGCGTGCAGATGTCACCAGGGTGCGTACGGATCTCACCAGGGTACTTACGGATCTCACCAGGGTGCGTACAGATCTCGCCAGGGTGCGTACAGATCTCGCCAGGGTGCATACAGATCTCGCCAGGGTGCGTACAGATCTCGCCAGGGTGCGTACAGATCTCGCCAGGGTGCGTACAGATCTCGCCAGGGTGCGTACAGATCTCGCCAGGGTGCGTACAGATCTCGCCAGGGTGCGTGCAGGTCTCGCCAGGGTGCGTACAGATCTCGCCAGGGTGCGTACAGATTTCGCCAGGGTGCTACAGATTTCGCCAGGGTGCGTGCAGATCTCACCAGGGTGCGTGCAGATCTCACCAGGCTGCATTTGGGTCTCCCCTGGGCTCTGCGGGCAGGTGCTGGGCTGAACGTGCCGACCTAAAAGAGTGGGTGGTGAGCTGAACGAGTGCAGACAAGTCACAGAACGCCGGCTCTGGGGCTGTACTTGTGCTGTGGGGCTGTCCAGAGCTCTGCCTGCGCTGGAAAGGAGGAGGGGGATATGTGGGACCGGGCAGGCACTGTCAAAGACAGCTACTGCCAGATCCCCAGCAAGATGCCTGAGGTCCCCACAAATGCAGGACCTCAGGCAGCCAATCCGGTTTAAAAATTTATAGGGCCAGTATCATTCCTTAGTATCAGGACATTTTCACAAGTACTCATGAAAATGCCCTGTATCAGCCCTGATACCTGTACTTATATCGGTATCAGGACATCCCTAATTTCTACCTATTGGGGGTCACAGAAACCTAATCCTGACAGAAAAGATTTTGGAGAGCTTTCCCATCAATTTTTGCACTACTCCTTTAGTAAGCCATTGTATGGAAATGTATCCTCCTATCCCACCTCGGGAAGTAGGGGGGGTGTGCAGAACAAAAAAAAATCTTTATAATGCCACAAAAATAGAGAAATGAGACAGTCAGGAAATGTGGAAATAACAGTACAGATGAAAATGTTATTTTAATAACACAACAAATTGCAAAGTCACAAAACCGGTAAAAAAAAAATAAGACTGAAACTTCTACTTCTCACCTTTATAAATAGCTCCTATATGTGTGAAAAGCCCCCACAATTCTATAGACAGTGAGAGACTTAGCTGTTGGCATGCCTCAGAAGGCAGATCATGCACGCAACATGAAGCAAACTGAGGTCTGCAGCTTAAAGACTAAGGGGGTCATTCACTAAAGAGCCGAAGGATCCAGCCGTAGCTTCGGCTAATTCTTCGGCTCACTACGGCTGCCGGAACCCTACGGTTCAGCCTGGTTATTCTGCTTGGTTATTCACTCGACTGCCTTCGGGGTAATGGGTGTAACATGTTTCAGGTTACACCCATATTCATGGCGTAACATGGCACATGGTCAGAATGTTTTTTTTTGTTGTTTTTATTCTTGGGGGATACTTTGGGGATTATTGACAAAGCTGCCGAAGGCAGCCGAGTGAATAACCTAGCCGAAGTGAAGTGAGCCAAAGACTCAGCCGATACAACATCTGGATCGGCTGAGCCAAAGCTCCAACAGCTCACACGCTGCCGTTCGCCTCTATTCACGTAGGAGCCGAACGGCAGTAAGTGAGTAGCCGAATGCTGCTGAGCATCGTGGTACCAAGCAGAATAGAAAATAGTGAAAAAAGTTGAAACAAAAGTTGAAAACATATTTTTTTAAATGTAAATAAATATTAAATTAAAAAAAAGTAATAAAGACTTTTAAAAAAAGAAAAAATATATAATAAAAAAACAATTGGGTGGAGCTAGCTGTCACTGAGTTTAATGACAGATCAGCGTCATTTAAGGACGCTGATCTGTCATCACAACTGGGCAGAACCAGCCGTGAGATTACGGCTGGCTCAGCCCAGCTGTCATTTGCAGGGCTTACAGCCGGCCCTTCAGCAGGCTGTTCGCCCCGCTTCGGGTGTCACTTCAGCTCAGTCGAGCCTGAGCATATGCCTTCGGCTCAACTGACACGCTCGGCCGCCTCCGGCTGCCCTACGAGCTATAGTGAATAGCCCATACAGCAGCCCTTCGTTTCGACTGAACTGGAGGGCATAGGCGGCCGAAGAGAGCCGAAGGATCAGCCGAATCTACTGCTGGATCCCCCGGCTCCTTTGTGAATAACCCCCTTTGTCTTTCATTTTATTTCAGATCTGCGGTTACTTATAGTTGCTGCACCCTCTATAGCTAATTAATTACAAGCTACAGCTTGTATGATGACAAAAAATGTGCAGCTGCCCTCTGCGCTCCCCCCGCTTCCACTCCTCCCCCCTCAACCGCCCCTGCTGGTTATCCCAGGCTCCACTGTCTCCCCTGTGGTCCCGGGACCTAGCACAACGGCTCCTTACACTAGGAAGGGAGGAGAGATCAGCATTCCCCCATGCTTGAAGGTGGAAGTAATGTGTGTTACATCACTTCTGCCTTTAGCTATCATTTCTCTGCCTGCTATAGCCAGAGAAGAGGCTGGTGAAGCAGATCTCTCTTTTATCAGCTTTTTTAGGGGTCCCCAAGACACATTAGGGGTCTTAGAGACCCCTGATGTCTCCATAAAGAGGACCTGTCATTGTATATTTGCTATCACATAGGGGGTTTTTTATTTTTAAAAAAAAATAGTTTAAAACCAGTAAAAAAAAAAATAAAGTCACATAAAAAAAAAAGTTTTTTACAAAAAAAATGTAAGTCTTCCACCCCCGCATGCACGCACATATGAACGTAAGTATGCGTCGGGTGCGCCTACGTGTGACTACGTTGTAATAAAGATTACACTACACATGTTACATATCACCACGAACATCGGAGTGTGAGCAATACATTTAGAGTCATTAATCACTGATAACACCAAACTGATGAGCGGTAAAAGCTTTTAAAGCATCGCTTTGGCCAATTTTAGATACAGTATAGTAGTTTTTTTGCGATTTCACGTGTGCATGCAATTTTTAGGCTTAAAGGAGAACTGGCGTCCTCCCGTTACCCTAAGCTCAGTATACCGCAAGCTACAGCTCGCGGTATACTGAGACGCCGGAGCGGATCCCGATATCGATGTTGAGATCCACCCAGCTGCGAATGGTATACAATTTAATTTGGTACAGCATTGCATGACGGAATAAATGACAGTCAACGTGCCGCAGCGCTGAATACTTAAAAATGGCCTGGACAGGAAGAGGGTTTACCACCCTGGTCATCAAGTGGTTAAACATTTTCCTGATGCTGATTCATTTTACACTTCTGTGTCCTCTCCGGTATCTTAATGCTTGTAGCAGAATCCCTGCCCGTACTTCTTTTCTCTAATGCATTTCAGCCAATTCTACCTTATTAATACTGTAGGTCCTGGTACTGGGTAGATTTTTACTGCTGTATTATCTGCAGTCTCGTAATTCTTAATGAGAGTTTGATAGAAACTGGCTAGCAGCAGGACGGTTTTCATTAGTGAGAACAAGGATAGCCGCAGCAAACCACTGGTCAGTTTTCATCTGTGGGTTCAAGTAGGGCTATTACTGTGCTTCTACTGTACGTAAGCCAAGTTAATTGTAAAAGAAAAAAGTTAATTCTAAAGCCAAATATGTGCTGCCAGCGTATGCTGTCGCTGAGACTGTCTGTGAAAATCATGCTGCTCCCTAATACCACATACAGCTTCAAGGCATACCCAGTGGCGTCACAAGGGGGGGCGGGGTGTGTGGCCCGCACCCGGGTGACACCATTGCAGGGGTGACACTAAAATGACTGACTATAATGAATTGAGGACTTTGCCCTCAAAGCCGCATGAAAAGTGTTATATGTCAAAAATGTATTAATGCAGACGTGTAAAAGTGCTGAAAAGTACACTTGAAACTTCCTACGTCCTCCTTGGGACAACTGGCCTGTGCTGCCCCCTCCCTACCCCAGTGCCTGGGCAAGCTTTAGTGGCTGGGAGTGGAGTGGATGAAGGAGACAGTTTATTCACTCTGCTACGGTACACCTAAACCTGATGACTAGAAGAGTAAGGAATAGTATTATCTGCCTTGTACAAAGTACACTCTGCCACCAACAAAAACACACAACAAAAAAATATTCGTATTAGTTTGGTAGGCAGGGTAGCAGTCTGGAACCTTTTATTGTTAGACATGTGCACCGGCAAAAAAATTGTTTCGTTTCAATTCGATTCAGATTTTGCGTTATTTCGTTTTTCGGGATTCGGGTCCGAAAGTCAATTTGTTTCGGGATTCAGACGAGGTTCTCCCCCAATTCATACCAGACCCTTTAGGTCTGGTAGGAATGTTAGGAGGGACCCCCCTCCCCCGCAGGTTAAAACAAAAAAAAAGTGTGTGGGGTTCTCCCCAAAATCCATGCCGGGCCCTCTGGGGCTGGAAGGAATTTTAAGGGGGAACCCCAGCACCAAAAAATTAGAAAATGGATGGGGACAAGGGCCTCTTCCCCACAACCCTGACCCAGTGGTTGTGGGGGGTCTGTGGGCAAGAGGGGTTCTTTGCATCGGGGTAGCCCTTTAATTAAGGAGGCGCCCAGATGCCGCCCCCCGCCCTTGTTAATGAGTAAGAAGTACTTGTACCCCTACTCATTCACTAAAGGGTTAAATTCAAAGGGTTACAAAAAAAAAACAGAGTAAATTTTTGACTATATCTTTAATTTAAAAAAAAAATGGCTCCATCGATGTAATCCAGCGTCAATCACGACGCCCGCCGACCCGCCGAAATAAAAAAAGTCCCGTGGCACGACGACTCTCCGAACCCGACGAAAACTCGCCGCAAAATGACATCTCCTGCCTGAAAATAATCAGATGGGCAGAGCGCGCCATGGCATCGCGCCTAGCTCCGCCCATTTGACATTCTCAGCTGTCAAATATCACATAGCATTCGGGAACTCCCCAATGCCATTCGGGTCTGTGAGCCGAGGTGTCATAATACTTTTCATAAGCAGCGAACAAACGAAACTAAAACGAAATTACAATTCGTACAGACTAACGCTAACGGATTTCGGAATCTGAAATTCGGATTCGTTTGCACTCATTATATCTGTAATCGGAATTCAGATACATCCGAATCGACGAAATTTTGTCCGAATCAAAATTTGAATCACACATGTCTATTTATTATATACATAGACGACAACATATTGGGTGTATGGTTATGTGCTAACCCAAGTGACCTGCTACCCTAAGCCCCAATCTACAGTGGCTACACAGAAACCCCATGGTTGATTCCTCACCCTACGGGGAAGCAACTACTCAGTTCTAATCAAAATAGCAAAATGTAAAACTTTCACCACTCCATCAAACTCCGTTACCTTGGTCTGGGCGGCGTTAAGGGCAATGGCGTCCACTTTGCCCAAGCAAGCTAGGAGTCCCCCATCATCTGTGGCAGAGCAGCCCACTTCCTCTGCCAGGAACTTCACTTGCTCCCGTGCTCTTGTCTCACTTACGGTCAACATTGGAGAAAAGGCCGAACCTCCCTGGAATTCACAAACAGATTTGCCTGAATTGATTCATTGAAATGAATACAAATGTAGCTGTGTTTCCAAGAGCACAACATAAGAATAACCATCTCTTTTACTACATGTTACCCTGCATTCCATTCATCTACCCCACTATGGCCAGATTCACACCCTTGCATTTCATTAACAAGCACGTCACCGTAATGTGTGGTACTCCAGGTAAGACACTTGAGAAAAGATTCACAAAAAAACTAAAACCTAAATTGGTTAAGAAAACTGTATATAGTTTTCTTAGATTTTGGGTTTACATATACTTCAATGGATAGAGGTTGGGGCAGGGCTGGGACAGAGAAGCTGAAGAAGCAGTTACAGCAGGCAGTCAGGGAGCTCCCTTGGACCACAAAAGGTTAGTTGACTACAAAGGAAGGCACCTCATACTTACTGTTAGTATCAGTTCACTTTAAAGTAGTATCAAACTCTCAATGTGTGCTTCAATAATAAATTCAGATCAAATAAATATACTGGACATTGCTCAGCAAAGTATTTTTGGTATCTTTTGTAAGTATCTTTAAATATTTGCCCCAGCGCCTTACAGTCATCATGTTTCCAAACAGCTCCAACTCTCTCAGCTCGGACTCCCCGAACTTCCTGTCCAGGATACGATCACAATGGGCAGAGCAGACTCCAGCAACTGTTCATCTACTAGTTGGAGGAGGGAGAAATTAGGAGATGGGAACTGGAGGGTGTCTTGCCTTGCTGTGTGTTTGTGGAGACACACACAGCTTACTAAGCACACACAAGGGTGGCTCCATAGATCCCTGCAAGGGAAAGCCACCCTAAAACAAGATATCAGGACCAGTGCTTAGGGAGCAAGCTGATTCTGCAGGAAATGAAAACGTATAAACATCAAGAAGCAGCGTCCATTGTAAGTGATTTTAATCAGCATTTTAAAAAGCTTTGACTTTAACATCATTTTAAACGCCCCAACCCAGTCCAGAATGAGTATATTCACACATACGCCTCCCTACAGCCTGCGGTGCAGATAGGTATCATGCTGGGAAACACTGTAGCACTCGAAATATCTTTGGAAAAATAAGAATACAAATATGAATATAAACTATTGCATCCCATTTTGCAAAAAGTTGCAGAAATGTGCGATTCTTAGAGATTTCTGTTACAATAAAAACGTTTGCAGACATTGTTCTTGCACAAGGTTTTGTCCTGTCCAAAATGAGTCACTTCCTCCAACTGCAGATTCAGATAGGGCGATTTAAGGAAGTAGTTCTTTTTTATTTTTGTCACCTCCAGAAGTTGGAATTGACATGTTGGTCTGGTATCTGAGCTGCAGTTGGTATTGCGGCTGGCAGAGTTTCAGTGTACAAGTTGAATTGAAAATGATGTTTGAGAGGAAATTCAGACCGATGCTGGAGATGCAGTACGGAAGAGGGAACGTACTTGCATATATGGTGGAGTTGCCCGAAAATACAGCCATTCTGGGAATCAGTATTCGAGGCATACCGCAATATGGAGGCCTCGAGTATTGAAAAAGACCCATTAATAGCGCTATTATCATTAATACCTGGTCCTTTAAAAAAGATAAAGGAGGATATATTAAGATTTGTACTGGCTGCAGCCAGAGTATGTATTTCACATAGCTGGAAATCTGCTGACCCACCTTCGATGGAGAGTTGGGGGAACATAATGGATGAGATACGATACATGGAAGAACTAAGCGCAAGGGACTCAGATAGGAAAGATATATATGATAAGATATGGGAGAGGTGGGAAATATATAGACGGTTAGAATAGCAAGGACATAGACAATTCCCATAGAGGTACATAAACAGTGGATTTAGGAACAAAGATAGATTTAAAGCATTTGACCTGTAAGAAAGTGTGATCGATAGAAGTATGGAGGATATTGAAAGGTTGGGGGGCAGGGACAACCTTAGGGAGATTAGAGAGATAAGATGGGGAAGGGTTATAACACAAAATATGTTACAATATTAAGGCAAAAAGAAATAATGCACTAGAGATAGGGGACACAATCATTGCATAGAAGCATAAGGGAGGAAAGGAAGGTAAAGTAAATAATGGTACACATAAGTAGTAGTTATAGTTTATAGACACTAAGTGGTTAATTTGTAAACACAAGTATAGAGTGAGGAACAATAGAAGGAAATAGAGGAGTTTTAGGAAAGATTAAGAGTAGCACAAATAAGATTTACACAAATTCGCACAGTATTGTTCCCCCTCCCACCCAAGGAAGAAAGGGTAGTATGAATGAATGCGAGGTGAATGAAATAAGTGATGGAGTAAGAGATTCTTTTTCACAATGTATTTATGTATTGATGGTAAGGCAGTAAAAGAATGGAATGGCTTTTAGTTAATAAATAAGTTATGTATATTATTTGTGTAATAAGATGCAATTCCATATTCTTTCTTTTATATATACATATGTAAATGTACTATTGTGAAACGAAAATAAAAACATATTAAACAAAAAAGAAAATGATGTTTGAGGTGTTTGTCAGGATTCCATACTGTATATACAATGCATGGGAACGTTGGACCGAACACGGGATCCCCCCATGACGTCTAAAGCACCACATCCACTGTTATGTTATTAAAGGAGAACTATGAGGTGAGTGATGTGCACTCATCCTCATTGTGAGAGCCGACCTGTGACAAAGAAGCTGTCACAGGTTTTCTCTATTGATCGGGAAGTGAGTAGAAACATGCACTGATCTGCTCACTTCCCGATCATCTCCCTGCAGTGAGCGGTGACTGTGAGTCATGGCTCCCAGCAGGGATTCCCCCCTCCCCTCTTCAATCCTCCAGCGCTGACTGGCGGAACGGACGGGAGAGGGGTCGGACACAGCTAGCTCTGCCTCTAGATAGGCAAAGCCAGCTGTCACTGACGCAGGTGGGTGGATCTCGACAGTAATGTCGGTATCCGTCCCGGCTGTGGCGCTCTCAGTATATAGCGAGCAATAGCCCGCTATATACTGAGCTTTGGGTCACGGGAGGGCGCTAGTATATGTCCTCCCGTGACCCTAAAGAGAATTATGGGGAAAAACACTTACCCCATAGTTCTCTTTTAAATGTACTTTAAGAAAAGCACGCCATATAAATTTTTGTTGTTTTTATATTTTAAGAAACTTACAAATGACAAGCTGTGAATTTTACCAGTGTGTCATTGTATTTATTAACACGCTTATTAATAAGTATTATTTATTCCCTTCCATGGTTCCTCTTTTACCACCACATCAACATGCTCATTTTTTTAATATATAATGTATATATATCTATAGATATATAGAGATATCTATATATATAGATATCTCTATATATATATATAAACCTTTTTTTTCTTGCATGCCTTATTTTAGAAGACCCATCACTTGGTCTCTGTGCAATGCAGTAAGATAATGGCAGGTGGAAGCCGCCAGCAAGGTGCTGTACATAGCTCCCTGAAAACATCACAGCCCCTTGCCTCAGTACCTCTCTCAAGAGCCCTCGGCCCTTATGCAAGCAGTAGGATGGATCTTGGGAGGGGTTATACAAACATCAAAATGCCTTGATGGCTGGTTGTCAGTCTGGAGGAGTGGACATGCCTAGGCAGATTGCAACTGCTTGCAGACCACCCTAGGAAACATCCACATGTGATGCCGAGCCTCTATAAATGAAAGAACTGAAATCCAAAAAATGAAAGGGTTGTGGCCGTAACAATCGAGCTGGGGAGGAGAAATAAAAAATAACTACTTCCTTAAATCGACCTATCTGAATCTGCAGTTGGAGGAAGTGACTCATTTTGGACAGGACAAAACCTTGGTGCAAGACAGGGGTGGGCAAACTGCGACCCTCCAGCCTGTTGTGGAAATACAAATCCCATGAGGCATTGCAAAATTCTCACAGACATGACTCCCAAAGACAGATGCATGATGGAATTTGTAGTTTCACCACAGCGGGAGGGCCAGAGTTTGCCCATCCCTGGGCCAGATGGTGCTGGACATCCTCCTGCCAGGAAGTGAGGCGGGCTCAATCTGACTTGCTGCAGCTTGTAATGAACATTATGAGAAGCTCACAGTGTGCAGTGAATTCAGAGGAAGCCATTTCAGTCCAGGAAAGGAACCGGTACCACTGTGCAAGACTGAAGGGAAGGCCGGAGTTTAGCAATAAAAAGTGCTCTTCGGGTATAAGATTCCTGACAATAAATGGTAAATCTTGTTAGGTTAAATAAGTCAATTATTGGATTATCTTTGTTGATCTAAATACAAGAATACTGTGTACATTTCCAGCTATTAATTGTATTTGCTACTCGGAGACTGCCCTCGGTCTTAGCAGTGTCTCAGTCCCTTCATCGAGTCCGACTCTTTTCCTCTGCAGTGACCTGCCATCGTTCCTTCTTTGCGGCCCTCATGGTGGCCCTGCTAAAAAGGTTCCAACTACACTAAGTCCCATAGACTTGTATGCTCATTTCGGCAAAGCATAAACCTTTATCTTTGGAGATGAGAAGAGGAAGGAGCAGCTAGACACAGCCAGATGAGGTATCCAAACCTGTCCAATTGTCTGGTCAATCTAAGGTCCAACAGTGAGGGTGCCTGCAGGGCCATCCCTATAATGATGTAGCCGGAGGCTATTGCCTCAGACAGCATCTCGTGGTGGGGCGGCAGGCAGAGTGGCATGGCCGCTCTGCTGCACAATATTGCACAATGTGCCTGCTTCCCCCTTTTTCGGCCAGAATGTCTCAGGTTGCTAAGCGCCGGGCAGGGAGATGTGTAAGGGTCATATACACATCACACGTACACACATGTGTATACAGTATAAGGGTCATATACACATAAGGGCCATAAACATCTCCCCTCCCAGCCCTTAGGAACCTGGGATGCTCTGAGCGGCGTCCTGCCAGCTCCTGGCAACCAGTAATGTCAGGGGGTAGGACGCCAGCCAGAGCTGAGCCAGATGTTGCAGAGGCCAAACCCTGCACCCCTACCTCATCCGCAGGTAGCAGGCAGTGTGCACCACCAGCACACTCCCTACCCTAGGGATGCCCCTGGGTGTCTGGTGAAGCCCAAAGATATAAGATTTTCTTTGATCTGACAACTGACAGTTATGGGAACTTGAAGGCAGTTCCAAGAGTTTTATTTTGAATTCTTATGAACTTATGAAGGCAGATCCAGTTTAACATCTAAAACATGCATATAAAACATAAACAACCTGTTTTACCTGCCAAATATATAATAAGCTACAGTGTAATACATGCATAATACCTAATACAGTATATATAATATATTGCACATTCCTGTGATCCACCCACACCAGGGGGTCTATTTATCAACAATTCCCAGAACCACTGGCTCTGCAAATTTCTGTGAATGTTCGTTCGTTCTGTGCAAGGGGATGCACAAAACAAACTTACTCCTTATAGTTTCTTTATAAACTGAATTGTATTTTCCAATGTCATCTTGTAATACTGCAATGTATCCACTAGATCAGGGGTGCCCATTAGGCCGATCGCAATCTACCAGTGGTAGATCGCGATGTCCTGTCCTCCCGCCGTGGGGCTTCTCCTCTGGATCGCCGCTGCTCTCCCCCATCTGTATGCAGCGCGGATCCGAGGAGAAGTGAAGGAAGGAAGCGCTGCAGCCGGGAGCGGGGGGGGGGGGGAGGCGCTATTGCAGCAGCATGGCCAAACAGTGAGGAGAGAGAGAGCTGTTTGGCCTGGATCTGACAGCTGGCGCCTCTCTTTCTCCCCCCCTGCACGGGCTGCTGTGACAGCCGCTTTCTCCTCCATCCCCCGGGGCTGAAGTGCTTCCTTCACTTCTCCTTGGATCCCCCGTTGCCTCTGCCCGGGAGAGCAGCGGGGATCCAGAGTAGAAGTTGCAGGCTGAGACCCCCTGTGTGCATGGCCGAGCGGCAGAGGATCGGTACATATCAGTGATATGTACCAATCCTCTGTGCAGGACAAACACTGGAGCGATCAGCTGATCACTCCAGTGTTTGTAAATAACTGGAGACACATAGTACTATGTGTCCCCAGTTATGAATGAACAGGAAGTGCTTTACATCACTTCCTGTTCATTCATGAGTTTCTCAATGGGGAGTAGCTAGGGTTGCCACCTGTCCAGGATTCACCCGGACAGTCCAGGTTTTGAATGCTGTGTTTGGGTTTCATGACAGCAGAAATCCGGACACAAGATGTCAGGCAGACAGGGGCAACCAGAATTAAGATAGTGGCTACTGGCCTCCCACTGAAAGTAGTCGTAACTGTGATACTTGCATATGAATGGGTGGCACAATTTACATATGAACAAGCCACGACTCATTCTCCCAAAAAAATGTCAGCTCGTCACTAGAGTGTTCGGGTTTTGCTTAAAAAAATGGTGGCAACCCTAGGAGTAGCACTCTGTACAGAGTCTCCTCCCCATTCAGAAACTGGATGATAGTAAATAGTTTCTGAATGGATGGGAAGCCTCTGTGCTTTAAATAAAAAATAAGAAATACAAAATAAATAAAAAATAGTAAAATAAAAAAAAATCCGGGAGGCAGGGAGCTGGGTGATGTCACACGCCTGTTGGGGGGGCACGTTTTTTTCTTGCCTCGGACGCAAAAGGAGCTAGCTACGGCTAGGCTCCCGCGGTGCTCGTGTGGCTGCCGGCTCAATGCGTAGGACGCCGGCGTCTCTAGAACGCACTAGAATGCAAGCCGGCCGACTCCCTGCGTTCAGGGACGGGAGGGGCGTGGGGTTGTATTGTCAATGGCACCGCAGCCATGCCCCCCGCCAACAGTTCGATCACCCGCACCCGGAACGCAAGCACATTAGTGCCTGCATTCCGGTCCAGTGCAATCTGCCCGCCCCTGAATGCAGGTGTTTTTTCGTTGGTAGATCTCATTGAGCTTGTCATTTGAAAAGTAGATCTCCAGATGAAAAATTGTGGGCGCCCCTGGACTAGATGAAGCAGAGGAGAAAGGTTAAAGGAGAACTATGGGGTTAAGGCTTTTCCCCATAGTTCTCCTTAGGGTAACGGGAGGACACAAACTAGCGTCCTCCCGTCACCCTAGGCTCAGTATACCGCGAGCTGCAGCTCGCGGCATACTGAGACGCCGCAGTATACCGCGAGCTACTGCTCGCGGTATACTCAGTATACTGTGCCGGGATCCGCCCAGCTGCATGACTGACAGCTGGCTCTGCCTATGTAGAGGCAGAGCCAGCTGTACCTGCCCACTCCCCCGTCCATTCTGCCAGTCAGCGCTGGCGGATCGGAGCGGGGAGGGGGGAATGCAGCCCCTCCCCTGTCACGGCAGTGAGCCGTGACAGGATCGAGAGGTGAGCGAACGCCGGTATGTGTTCGCTCACCTCCCGATCTACTGAGCCTACCTGTGACAGTCTCATTGTCACAGGTCGGCTAGAACTATGAGGTGAGTGAAAAGCACTCACCTCATAGTTCTCCTTTAAGAACCACTGCTTTAAGTAGTGGTGGTACAAATAAAAAAGAGACACAGTTGTTTTCATGCATTATTTCAGAAGCTTGATGGAATTTGGTTCATTGTATCAACTTTTTTTTTTCTTTGTCAAAACAAAAAACTTGACCAATCGCCAGTGATGTCGCAAACAACATTGCAATATTACTGTATACGTTTCCATTACTTCTGCTGCATGTCTCAAGAGAAGAGATGTTTGCAGCAATCTGATTGTATCACATGAATCATATTCATCTAATAATATTGCATATGTAGCAGAGAGATTGTTTGTCACGTCTCACATTTTTTAAACTGTGTAAATCAACTTTATGAAATCTGTGACAATGTGTCGAGGGCTTTACTGTATACGTTACTATTCCAAGATTATTATTGTGAAATCTTCACATTTATATCTAGAAATAGAATCAAAATGCAATAGAAAGTCTATGACACCGGTAAATAGTGTAGCTGAGTTTTTAAAGTTGACCTGAACTCAACAAGTGAAACTTTACTATCTCATAAGGAGTATCCAATGTGTTCATTGTGCCTAATCTGTACCCTGAAAAATCGACATTTTGTTTTTAATTCCTTCTGGGGGAAAAAAAAGCAGTTTACTTCCTGTCCCTATGCACTTCTCATAGCTGTACATCTGCAGTGTGAGATCTAAGGCACTGCTGCCTCAGACTGCTAGTTTCAGGTAACTTGTAGTGAGATTTGGCGATATCACAACTGTGCTGCTCACTGTTCTCCTTGCTGGAAAGATAGTCCTGGAGCAAAAGAAAAGAAAAAATAGGCGCAAGGACTACATGACAGGGTGGACAGGGAACTAGGGGTGGTGGCATAGTAGCATGGGAGTTTGGGTGTGAAATTGTTATGGGACTATGTTCTACCTTGTCAAGAAAGCTGTACACGAGGACCTGCAGTGCAAGGATCTCCCTGCATCTGCTTCATGTATTCATTCTTAGGATCTGTGATTACCACACCCCTTCTTCTGGTCTTTGAATATCCCCCCACCACTCCTCAGCTCTGACAAAATGGCTACCTTTTGTACTGACTTTCCTCCTGAAAAAAGCAGTGCACTTCCTGTCCCTCTGCATTTTTCATAGCTGTACATCTGCAGTGTGAGATCTAAGGCACTGCTGCCTCAGACTGCTAGCCTCATGTCACGATTGTGCTGCTCACTGTTCTCCTTGCTGGAGAGGGGGCTGTACCTGAGTACAGTTCAAGGATCTCCCTACTTTGCTTTATTCATTCTCAGTCTCTGTTCTTCATTCCTCCTGTGCACTTCCTGTCCCTCTGCACTTCTCATAGCTGTACATATGCAGTGTGAGATCTAAGACACTGCTGCCTCTGACTGCTAGCCTCAGGAGATTTGAAGTGAGATTTGGTGATGTCACAATTGTGCTGCTCACTGTTTTTCCTTGTTGGAGAGGAAACTGTGCTCGAGGACCTGCAGTGCAAGGATCTCCCTGATTTGCTTTATTAATTCTTAGGCTCTGTGCTTCCTACACCTCTTCTGCTTGTTTTTTGAATATCCCCCCCACCAGTCATCAGCTCTGAGATGAGGAAGCATAGCTCTGCTGCTTTACTAAGATGGCCATCTTCTCAAAAGGCAGTGTAGAGCATGGCATTGAAGGTTAGTATTGGGGGGACAATTTACTCCAGGGAGCCTACAGGCAATACTGGTGACCAATCCTTTGTCCTCTGACATGAGGAAGCAAAGCTCTGCTGGTCTACTAAGATGGCCACCTCCTCACAAAGGCAGTGTAGAGCATGGCATGGTAGGTCAGTATTGGGGAGGAATATTTACTCCAGGGAGCCTACAGGCATCACTTTGTCCTCATACATGAGGAAGCAAAGCTCCGCTGCTCTGTTAAGATGGCCACCACCGTCCTCCATGGTATGGTAGGTCAGTATTGAGGAGACAGTTAGCTCCCGGGAGCCTACAGGCAATACTTGTGACCAGTTTTTTGTCTTCTGCTTGCCTTTTTTGAACACAGCTCAGGTCCTCATTTGGTTTAGATGTAGGGGGGTATGTATGAAATGTAAGTGCAGGATCAACAAAGGTAACAAATGGGTAACTATATGTTAAATACAACCTGATTATCCAGAAGGGAAAGGTGGGGACTAAGATACAGTTCTTCCAGACTTTGTCAAATGTAGCTGGCCAACCTATGTCATTAGACCATTGTTTTCCATTTTACCCAGGGTAGGAGAGGAGATGAAAACCTGATGGGTAGCTACCATTTTTCTATCTGTACACAGAATTCAGTAGGTGAAGTGCATTATTTCCAGAATCCCTCGTTTTTGGGTCAAGGGGTAAAGGACAACGCAGGTGGTCATGTCTACATTTTTTTGTGGCCAGAAGCTTTGTATGATTGACAATTCCAGATGAGGTGGCAAAAAGAGAAGTCCAGTGCTCCATGTTTGGGGCACGTTGGAGTCCCTGAGGATCAAAATTTTGCAAGTTCATGAGGTCTTACAAAATATGTAAATCCTACCAATGAACTTCTCTTATTTTCTCCTTTTCCTTTTGGTCTGATACATATAGCACTGAAAGCATTTTGTTTTATCTGTTCAATGAGTGCAAATACATACACAGCTGCTACATAATACCTCCTCACTATGTTATCAAGGAGTCGAGGAGGTCTTCTGTTGTCCTAACACTCTTCTTGTCCTACGGTGACAATGCTGCTCCTGTAATGAGAAAAGTAATGCAGCCACCACTTCTAAGGGCTGATCAACTGTAATGTATCCCATTGTCATTCTGTGGTGGAGGTTTACAAACTGTCGGGTTTAAATTCCTCTTTTTGCCCTGGTAACCAATGTCACTGGACCTAGATATGAAGGAAAATCCAAAATTTTGAGTTGTCACCAAAACATGAATAGAAGGGAAATCTTCCAATGGGGACACTTGTTCTGGTGACAACTGTCTGAGGGGAGAATTCCCTTGCTTTGGAGAGACTTTCTTTAATTTCCTGTTGTGTGCAACAGGTGTATTGTGTTGACATTCTTTTTAATAGCACCCCAATGGCACATGTCACAATGCCATTGACTGTGCTGCAGCACACGGTACCATAATACTGTGCATTGTGGTCCGGTTGTAAAAAGGAGTGCATGCAATGCACCTGCTGCATTCTAATGCACAGTAGGTGTGTTGTACGGTACTGTGCGTTAGTCGCTGCTGGGCAGGAAACTACACATGCCAAACCACAACACCCCCCTGCACCCAGGACATACTGTTTTAAGGCCTTTTTTTTTTTAAGTCCACGGGAGGGAGCTGCAGGAGGGGCGCTGGAGGAGGACCTCTGACATTGGTTGCTAGGACACCAGAGGTCCTAGCAACCAATGACTGTAGAGGAGGACCTCTGATGTCATTGGTTGCTAGGACACCAGAGGTCCTGGCAATCAATGACTGTAGAGGAGAACCTTGATGTCATTGCGTGCTAGGACTGCAGCGGTATTAACAACCAATATGTAGAAGAGGACCTCTGACATCATTGGTTGCTAGGACGTCAGCGGTCCTAGAAAACAAGCACCGGAGAGAAATGTGGTCTAAACGCAGACTGATCACCAACCTGCACTGGGCTATCCCTTGCAGTGGATGAATCAGCCTTGGAGCACAGTGCATCCACTGTCAGCTGGCCATAACCGAGCGCAGGTCAGCAGGCCAGACAGCCGCACACCAATGGCAAGAATGTAAAGCAAATATGTTGTGCTCGGTCTATGTGAACCAACTGCACACTAAAGTGTTAATAAACGAATCTGTGTAAAAATTACAACAATCCGTGTAAAAAAAT
This sequence comes from Nanorana parkeri, assembly GCF_000935625.1. NCBI lineage: Eukaryota > Metazoa > Chordata > Amphibia > Anura > Dicroglossidae > Nanorana > Nanorana parkeri. The sequence continues at coordinate 572,771 of NW_017306897.1, forward strand.
TGATTCAAGTGGATTATTTACATATGACTAGAAGGTTCAACACACAAACATAATAAGAATAATAAAAATCAACACTGGAACCTTCAGAATTAGTGCCAGTGATCAACCTCATTGGTTCAGCATGTATATTTTAAACACGTGAACCTCTGGCCAGCGGTGTAGTAAAACAACACAGAAAACTAAAATTTAAATCGTGATATTAATTCAAGCTGTGAACAAACTTTGAAAAGGAAGGAGGGGCTCTGGGGTGGCCCTCCAATACTCAAAAAACAAAAAAACAAAAAAAAAACGGCCAAATAAATCAAAACTCTAAAATAATAACAGCAAAGAAACTGACATTTCAAGGGGCATGTATCATTACATGCATAACCAACGAACAGCACTTTAAGAAAGGGCAACTTCCTTCTCTCAGTGACACTTGATCAATCTGTCCGGCAGTCCTCCAAACATTCAATGACAATTCCCCAAGAGGGGCTCCTTGTTAAAGAGGTCTTTTAAAGTTCTGGTTTTCCAACCCCTTCTAATGTCTCCTTGTCAAGTACCGGCGTGGGTCTCTCCTTCTCCTTCGGTCACCTGATCCCTCGCCGCCCGGAATGGCGGCGTTCACCTAATAGTGTCCCCCAGGGAAAAATTTGAAGGAGACAAAGAGGAGGCTATCTAAGTGCAGTAACACAAATATTTATTTCATAAAAGAACTCAAATGCACTTACGGAAACAACGAAAAAAATCGAGCTTTTGAGCGTTAGCAGCACTCAGCTGAGAGAGATGAAGGCAATGGCAAGAATGGTTTGCGGGCCGTAAAATGCCCAGGTCTGCCCCAAGGGGTTTTAACCCTTCCTGACTTTTTTAAACGAAATAAAACATTTTTGACTATACAAACATTTGAAATGCGCTCGGCTCAGCAAACTATTTTAAAAAAACACTTTTTCCCCATGGTATCCCTTTTTTTGCTGACACCAGCCGCTGTTAGTGCCTATAAACAGAAAATAATGGTTTCTAATTTTTCATTATTCTAATGAATAATGAAAAATTAGACGAGATAAAACATCACAATTTGCAATGGTTTCTCTTGGAAGAGGTGATGATGAGTGCAGAGACACGTATGCAGAATGTGGGGGAAGTCAGTTATCATGTTTAGAAACAAAGAAAACCGTGATGAGATGAGACAAGATTTGATGTTGTTCCCTTCCAGAAATTGAAGTCAAAGGCTGACTAGTGCTGATCAAGGGGCGGCCAGTTCTGGGTCAAAAATATCATCATGTCTCATAAACTCTGACTGTATGCACACCTCCAAAAATCTTAAAGGGAACCTGTCATGACGGATGAGAAATCTAGATGCTGTTTTCTTGTTCGTCAGTCTTGTCTCCCTTTTTTTTCTATTTTTTATTGAGCTGCCGCCCTAGAAAAAGTCATCTGCTCCGACTCCGCTGGATAGTTACATACTTGTACCCGGATGTTGAAAGTCAAGTATGAGAAGTTGGCAGAGTCAGTGCATCTATCAAGACAGGTTCACTTTAAAGGTAACTCAGAGATGATCTATTAAAGGATCAGTCCACTTACATTTCACTTGCGATCTAGTTGAATCACAAATGGACCTTTTATAACCGTTCAGCATAAACTCTATGACATGGTGTTTGTCAGAGTTCCCGGCTATTACTTTCCCTGCCATGGAGTCTCTCTGGAAAGTGATCAATCAGACTGTTAGCACTCTACAGCCATGACTCATTTAGGCTGATGGGAAACACCAGTGCAAGGTCGGGGGAATCCTGTTCATCCACACACAAAGCAATTCTCAGAAGTCCTCTTATGGATAATTGCATTGGTCAGCTTGGCTCGATAAATGTATCCATATTTGATCTCCGGCAGGCCTCTGGGGATGCCAAAAATCACTATAGTAGCCAAAGCTTTAAAGAGTGATAGCCGTGATCTTTCAGGTGCGGCTCCAGTGGCTTCCCCTGAGCATAGGGAGTCACTTGCTTGGTACTGATGCCATTCAGAGAACGCTTTTTATCTTTTTTTAATGAGTACAAGGCGTTTTATAATTGGGGGGAGGTTGGAGAGGAGGAGCAGATGACATCACAAGCTCCACCTCATCCAATCAAAAAATGTCTTGTATTCATTGAATAAAATACGTTCTCTGAATGGTGGCAACGGCGAGTGAGCGACTCTCCAAACTCTTTACATATTTTAAAAACAATTACTATTTTATCAGTGCCCCATCCTGTATCCTCTAGTGTCCTGTGCACTGCATCCGCGCACTTCCTGTCAGGGAGCGTGCACATCCAACCTAATCAGGGCCGTCCCTTTAATAAGGTAGCCAGACTCTGTTGCCTCAGGTGGCATGTCTTAAGGTCTTAGGGTCATCTGTGTGGTGACCGTGTGGGGGAGTTGGCAAGCAGACCGGCATGTTTGTTGTATAGTGGTCTCTGTGCTGCACAATGCTGCCCCCTTTCCAGCCAGAACATCCCAGGTTGCCAAGTGCTGGGTGGGAAGATGTGTTAGGGTCACACACATCTCCCCACGCCAGCTCTTAGCAACTTGGGATGCTCTGGTCGGCAGCCCGCCCAGCTTCTGGCAACCAGTGACGTCATTGGTTGCCAAGAGCTGGGCGGGGCGCTCGCCAGCCGCCCCAGGTCTGCAGAGGATAGCGTCACTGGCATGCACCACTAACATCCTCCTTCCGCCGAGGGCAGCATCACTATCATGCACCACCACCCCCAGGTGGCAAAAGGTCTAGGGACACCACTGAACCTGATTACTGGCTACATTATCAGATTCATCGGGATTACATATCACATCATGCCTAGAGCAACGGCTGTCAATAAGACTCTTTAGGAGGAAGAAGAAAGGCGAGTTCTTGGGGTTTCCCATCCTTTCAGGCTGCCTGTATGTATCAAAGCAGGCAGTATAGCACGCCATACTGTAGTCTGATGCCAGAAATTCACATAGCAGGGTGGCACCATTGGGGCACCGTAGGAGCCTGCAAGGGAAAGGAACCACCCACCCCATAAACTGTGGCCCCTGTTTAATGGGACCATATTATTCAGCAGGAAAGAAGAACTTTTAAAAATGTAAAAACAGCAAAGACCATAAGTATTACCTTCTGCATTGCAAGACACTTTCAATTCCCCCAGCCACACTTTGCAGTAGACATGTGCGATTCGCTTCGTTACGAATCGAAATTCGTACGAATTTTCCTGAAGTTCGTAAATTCGGAAGCATCCAAAATCCGAATTGCAGTTTCCGAATTATATCTGAAATACGAAATTCCGTTAACGAATTTCGGATCCGAATTTCTTTGAAACAGGAACTAATATTACCCCTGTAAATGAGGTTGAACAACATGACAAGATTTTTTTTTTAATCCGAAATACGGATCCGCTGCTGCTGAGAGTTGCATTACAATACACAGGCAGGAAATACGAAATTCCGTTGACGTATTTTCGTTCCATTACGAACATTCGTTATATTGAAGTTAAAAAGCAAAGTACATTTATATTGGAGTTGATGGTAGTTTTTTCGAAATACGAAATTCGGATCCGGAATCCGTTAACGGAATTGGTATTTCGGATAAAAAAACAACTACCACATCGACTCCAATATTAACAAAGGTATTTTTGCTTTTTAACTTCATCATAACGAATGTTCGTAAAGTTACGAAAATGTGCCGAAACTAACGAAAATTGAGTTTCGGATACGAATTACGAAATAACGGATATTCCGAAACGGAACGGAACAAATTGTTTGACGGCGCACAAGTCTACTATGCAGTGGACAGGCTGTTATATTCTGACAGTGGTGAATGGGAGGGATAATTCCTTCCACTCCCTGTCTGCTCACTTTAGAGGGCTCCAAAGAAAGTTTCAATTAGAGAGAAGGGGCCTGAAAGCGGATAGCTGCTGCTGTCCGACTCTCTCTGTAGAAAGCACATAATTCATATTCATATTCAATATATCTTTGTAAACCATCAGTTTAGGAACATATAGGCCTCAAACAGTTGAGCTTCCTTTCAAACCATTGGGAACTGTGTTGCCCCAAGTATTAGAGGGCCACAGGAAAGGCCCCCAAACTAGACTACGTACAATGATATAATCAGATCCAGCTCTACCAACACACACATGCTCTATTAAGGTGTCATAAGAGAACACAAGGGTTGCCACTGCTGACCCCCTTCTAAAAAATGCTAGTCACATAGCTGTTATTCTGTCCCTTTGTCCTCAATGCTTTTCCACTCCACAAATCTCGGGGTCACACTGCATATTCGCTCCTAGACATCCTCCTAGGCAGGACCCCCAGAACCCAGCCGAGCGCCATATGCAAATTCCAACTTGCAGCCAAGTCGCAGCTCACCCCTTCCAGTACCCCACAATGCAATGCCAATCAGAATGCAGAAACCAACAGAGCTGTACGTGCATTGCAATACAAAATGCCAGAGATCGACCTTGCCGGAATTTGCATATGGCGCTCGCCGCTGGGCCGCGTACGTAAAAAAACAAGTTCTCGTTGCGTCTGCAGGTTTATTTAATTTTTGGTTATCATCATTAGCTACTTTCATTGGAAACTTTGCCCCGCTGGCACGCCAGGGTGCAGATCTCGATGACCAGGTTGAAGCAAACTTTTCGAAGGTTTTGCTGAAGAAGAGTTTTGCAGAACAGAACTATCGAGCATCTCATTAAACAGGAACTCGACTTCTCCGTAAGCGCGAGAAACTTTCTTTGTACAGGCAGAGGAAGTTTGTGGCCTGTTTTGCAACTGACGTTCTGCCTGAGTGTGCGACTTTCATAATAGACGAAGTGAAGGTGGGCCCCTCTGCTAGTCGACGAGCTGAAGGTTGACACATCAACATACCATGGAATCTTCTCAGGTCAGTCAGATCTTTATTGAACACAGGGACTGATCACTGAACTATTGAGGATGAAGTCAATGATGCATATATATATATATATTTTCTTCTTTACAATGTTGCAATTATTCTCCGTAAAGAAATACTTATTTCCGAAAAGAAAACAAAAACTGGCGTGCAAAGTACAGTAACCCATAGCAACTAGCAAAAGTCTAACGTACCCCATTCTGATCTATCAGAGATCATTTCTGCCCTGCTCTTCACCTTATTGCACATTATTGTAAAGCGCTGGGGCAGCTGTTGGCACTATATATATTCTGTATAGCAATAATAATGTGTATCGGTCATTTAAAGGGTAACTCTGCATTTACACACTCTTTTTTTGGCTCATATTCTAGATCAGAGCAGAAAAATTACTTTGTGAATAAGATTCGGTGGCTATTTTGTTATGTTTGGCTCTGGCAGGGTCAGGAGATTTCCAGTCAATGATGCAATTTATCAAAACTGGATCAGACAAAATCCGGAGCAGTTGCCCATAGTAACCAATCAGCTTCTACAGTTTGTTCAGTTAAGCTTTGAAAATGAAAGATAGCAGCTGGCTGGTTACTATGGGCAACACTTCCAGATTCTGTCTGCTTCAGTTTTGATAAATTCCCCCCAATGTGTCATAATAATCCATCGATAAGAATAGGGAACTGTGGACATCATGGCATCGAGCAAAATGTAATAATTTCCAGTAGAAATAATAGATACTCCCAAAGCCTGTGCAGACTTAAAGTTAGACATTGAGGTTGATTTCTTTAATCAATGTGCACTGTTCCCTTCTTACAGTAACTGTTCTGTTTCCTAATTAGTAAGATGAAAATGTGTTCAGTTTGGGGGCTACAATGTGGGCACTTTAATGCATAGAAGCAGGGCTGCAGTATTTTTTTTTTTAAATGCACCAAACCTCGATGCAATGCTCTGAGCGATCCCATCTCTGCATTGTGGTGTGTTGTGGTGCACTGTATATTGTGTTGGAATGCAACTGAGAATGAATTGCAATGTACATATATAGTGTGTTACCATGCAGAGTGCTTACCCAGAGCAGTGCATACCCAGACATGTGGAATAAGTTGATTTTTTATTTTTCCTGCACATGCAGTGATAACACAGATTTACATTATTAACTAAAGTCTTTATTACAAGAGGGGGCGGGGACAAGACCAGTCACTCGTCACAAGGAGAGAGAGTAGCAGTGACCGGTCTTTATTACAGGAGGGGGCAGAGACAAGACCAATCACCCTCAACAAGGAGAGAGAATAGCAGTGACCGGTCTTTATTACAGGAAGGGCGGAGACGAGACCAATCACCCTGCACAAAGAGAGAGAGAGCAGCAGTGACCGGTCTTTATTACGGGGGGGGGAGACAAGCCCAGTCACCTGGAACAAGGAGAGAGAGTAGCAGTGAGCGGTCTTTATTACAGGAGGGGGCAGAGACAAGACCAGTCACAAGGAGAGAGAGTAGCAGTGACCAGTCTTTATTACAGGAAGGGGGCGGAGACAAGACCAGTCAACCTGCACAAGGAGAGAGAGCAGCAGTGACTAGTCCTTATTACAGGAAGCTCCAAGTCTCACACTGGATTACTGCCCAGATCTGGAATAAATACACAAAGTTCACCAAGAGCCAACGAAGAATACACATGGCTCTTGTGTTTAGATAATACCCGGAGTTCAGCTTTAAGCAAATGGTACTATGTGAATCTGTTACAAAGTTTTAAGCTACAGTTTTAAGAAACTGACCCCTGATACTGTTTGCAGAGTTTCATATTGCATCGCCCTGTTGTCACAAAGGTGTGGTTACACTTTAAGGCATATTGTATCATCTGGGTAAAAAATGAGAAAGCAATTAAAGAGGAACAGCACCCAAAAACAAGAGAACAACTGGGAACTGTCTTCAACTTTCCAAACTTAAATCTTAGTACTATTTATCCCAAAGATCTCGCTGACTACGATCGTTCTAAAGACAACTCAGCATCAAACAAGCACAGTCTATCATAAAATCTCTCTTTGTATGGTCACCTCTGCAAACCCTGTCTATGTTGTACAGTATATAGAGCAATGACAGCCAGGCAGCTGACTGCTGAGGGAGTGCCATGTGGAACCGCACTTCGCTCAGCGGTCTCTGCATATTAAAAATAAAAGTTTTACAGTGCGTGAGATGACGACATGTTTTGCATGAAGTATTTTCACATTTACATGTTATTGCCGGTTTGCATGCAACG
>NW_017306897.1:579929-663336 GCF_000935625.1 Nanorana parkeri
ATATATATATACAGAAAACATATATATATATATACAGAAAACGTAGCAGTGACATCATCAATGTGCTGCACTTCACCCTGCAGAAAACTAAAGGAGGGGGGCGGAGACAAGACCAGTCACCCTGCACAAGGAGAGAGAAGAGCAGTGACCGGTCTTTATTACAGGAGGGGGCAGAGACAAGACCAGTCACCCCACACAAGGAGAGAGGGCAACAGTGACCGGTCTTTATTACAGGAGGGGGCAGAGACAAGGCCAGTCACCCCGCACAAGGAGAGAGAAGAGCAGAAACCGGTCTTTATTATGTGAGGGGGTAGAGACAAGACCAGTCACTCTGCACAAGGAGAGAGAGCAGCAGTGAGCGGTCTTTATTACAGGAAGCTCCAAGTCTCACACTGGATTACTGCACAGATCTGGAAGAAATAAACAAAGCTCACCAAGAATCCAGGAATAATACACATGGATCTTGTATGAAGACAATATTTGCTTATCCCGGAATTCTGCTTCACCCTTCTTGAAAATGGTGAGTTTGTAATTCGTACAGTGAAGGCATTGACTCTCTAATATATATAGTATCTTGTTTTAATATGTTTGCACAGGCTTTTGAAGTATCTGTTTTGCCCACTGGCAAACAATGAAACATTTTTTCTCATGGTCACAGAGCAATCTAGAGAAAGCTTGCACAACCTCGGTATTCGGTGCATCTCTCCTTCCCACATTGTAACAATCGATAGTTCAACAGCTGTTTGGATACCTCAAGAGCCTATTCAAGTACAAGAGGGCAGAATTAAGGATATTATAGAAAGGAAACAAGGTTACCTTAAAGTGTATGTACATCAAAGCCTTTTTTTTTTAGTTTTGAATACAGAAGGGAACGGTTAAGTGCCTTGTCCGTTTCTTTTATTGTTGTCTGTATTCATTTCGGGGTATTCCCCTTTACTTCCTGTCCCATAACAGGAAGTAAGAGAAAAATATCTCCAAAGCAAGGATCATTATTAACCCATATGTGGGTAAACAGCACATGTTGCACTTGGATTTTGGATTCTGCAAATGTGAAGTGGTGCACAAAGGGTGGACACAAGTTTGAAGATATTCACGAGTTGATATTTGGCGATATTTACTATGGACTCAGGTCATATCCATCACTTTATTTTGTGAATGTTATATGCTGCACTATTTTATTTATTGCTGGGTTATTAGAGGGTAGCACTATATTTATTAATACTGGTAAAAAAAGGATCATTATTATATATATTACCAATGGTGCAGTGACAATATTTGGTGCCTTTTTGAAGTCCCCGCTCCAAGCTCACTCCCATGAGCTTGGAGTGGTGACTACTTTACAACACACACAGGGACCATGGGAAACAAAAGTAGCCCCCCTCCAGAAGGGAGGACAGTGTCAGCACCAATTCAGAGATGAGTGGAGGATCCACAGCCGAGTGATACACAAATAAGATAGATTTTTGTTAATAGTTAAGGTACTTGAATGTATTTTTAAGATTTCACTCCTGAGTTTAGCGTCACTTTAACTTGTAAGGTGTTTTAGGAGGTCCTACATGGCAACGGTCCAGAATTGGGGCTTAGAAAAGCTCCCCGTGATGGAAGGCATCATCTCTGAGCTTGACCTGTCTGCATTTCCGAGCGTTAAGTTCTCTACTTCTTGATTTTTACTTTTACTTTGGAACTTTCCTATTCTAAATAAATGTTCAAAACCTTTTACTGTGAGACGAGGTTCCTTTAATTAGTTATATTTTGATGTTGTCTTCATTTTTGTGCTGGCAGCTATATTATTGGGAGAAAAGGATAGAAGCGTAGAAGGGTTTTTTTTAGTAGAGAAGTAGAGAAAAGTATATGTAATAACACAATGTACAGTAAACTGACGGTTATCCTGTATTCAACTAACTAGAACTCTCATCTAACCAGAAAAAAAAATCCCCAGTGTACTCACTGTTCTGCTGATCTGTGGCATGTATTATCCTGGAAATGATTGTGTGCCTATTTGTCTTAATATGTTTTTGATTACTTCATTTCTATATTAATATGAAGTCAATACAGAGTTTATGTTATGGTATGGGGTATAGTACGGGGTATGGCATTAGTTAGACCAATTTTTAATAGTCACTCTCAAGCAACCAGAAACTAAATTTATCCAGAATCTACCAACCCCCGCAGATGCGCATAACTGGGAGTTTACTGTATATTGCAAAGGATCCAATTCTGTTACTTGGAATTGAGCTTTTAAGTTTACATAAGATTTTAGTGATTGGGTTTACATATACTGTATATGAGAAACATTCACACCGGGGTAACAGTACCTGCTTTGTGCTGCTGAAGTTTAGCTGACGCTTGAGATATATTTTTGCCTGACATCTGTTTTTGTATCTCTGCACTATCACTGTGGTTTTCAAGCTAAGTAGTACATGAAACAGCATCAAAAATAAAAGCTGTATGGTTGGGTTTTTTTAAGGCTTTGGTCTTCTAGTTCAGTTTACTGTAACCATCTGAAGAAGACGTTCTAAAGAAGTCTAAAGGAGAACTCCAGTGAAGTGGAAAAGGATATTGGTTTCAGATAAGGAGAATATGGATTCGGATTGGTTGTTGTGGGTACTGCATGGTACTCTTAGGGTTTTACAAATGACAATCACAGCATATAATGGTCGAGGAACACCACAAATTCCTATTCAACCTTTCTGGTTGTGTAGTATAGATGCATTCCCAACTGCGCTTTGAGGTTCCTTTAGCCAGTCATAACAGGACACCAACGCAGGACCAGCAAAAGAAACTATAGCACAAAGAAGGGAACCAGGAATGGGACACTCCCAGAAAGTCAAATTAGAAGCTGCAGAAAGAAGCCATAGTTCTTCAACAGATTAAACTTAGGGCTTGCTCCCCACCACAATGAAATTTGGTGTCCTAGAGTATTTTCCCTGATGGCAGTGTGCCCTCCTCCAGAGATGCTACGTCCATGCTCCCCCTCCTCACTTCATCCACCACCGCTTCCACCTCCTACCAGTCTGCTTCCAGCATCTTTACCCTTTGGCCTATAGGTGGCCAATAATGATGTAACTCCTGCACGTGTCTGTAGGTGTCCTGACACCCAACTCCATTTCTGGCATCTTACATGAGAAGGGCCGGGAATGAACGCTGTACTGCTCATAGACTTACAAAGGCTCTTCTACCACGAAACTCTACCTGTTCTCTTTTTTATACTTTCTGAGTTAAGTTCTGCTTTAACAGTCTCGTATTGTAGGGAGATTTTAGTAGAATTGTATTTTGCAAGCAACAGAATTGCATTAAAAGCATAAGGAGAGGTGTATATGCCAGGAGCTCAATGTGGAAATATTGACTTTCGACTGGGAAATGAAAGCTCTGGAATGACCCCTCTAGGATGTCTGATCTTCTCTTTAAAGTGACACTAAACTCAGTAGTTAAATCTTACAAAATACATTCAAGTACCTTAACTATTACCAAAAATGTATCTTATTTGTGTATCACTCGGCTGTAGATCCTCCAATCATCTCTGAATTGGTGCTGACACTGTCTTTCCTTCTGGAGGGTGGCTACTTTTGTTCCCCATGGTCCCCGTGTGTGTTGTAAAGTGTTGTAAAGTAGTCTGTGTGCCAAGCTCACTCCCCTGATGGACTGCAATCTCACATTAAAGTGACATTAAAGTCAAAAGCCCCCCCCCCCACTCCCCACAATGCTAATGTAAGCACTTACCTTAAATGATGTTGCTTAATCTGATCATCTTCTTAACTCTCCTTTTCAGCCTTCTCTCCAGCACTGTTGCGGGTCTCCGATCCATTGCTGACTCCTCTGTCCTCCTCTTCTCTCATGTCCCACAGTGTCTGTGTGGGTGCACGCTGCTCCATAGACTTACCTTGTGTCTCTCCTCGTTTCCCAGCCGAACATCTGCACTGTGCATGCGCCCGCCCCAAGATCCTTTGCGGCCGCCTGAGACTCTTTAGATGTTTCGACGGGAGCGCGCAGCGAAGACACAGGTAAGTTTAAACCTGTTTCAAAAGGTTTTTTTAAATTGTTTTGTATATATCTACTGCTTGCTAGCAGTAGATATATGCAAAAAAAAGTGTGAGGGTTTAAAACCCTTTAAGTTTACTAATTTGTATCCAGATTTTAGTCCATCATGGAAGCGATCTTGGAACGGTGCCTACTTTACACACAGGGCCCATGGGGAACAAAAGTAGCCCCCCTCCAGAAGGAAGGACAGTGTCGGCACCAATTCAGAGACGATTTGAGGATCTACAGCCGATTGATACACAAATAAGAGACATTTTTGTTACAAGTTAAGGTACTGGAATGTATTTTTAAGGTTTAAATCCTGAGTTTAGTATCGTTTTAACTATTTTGGTTGGGGGGGCTTATAGAATTGGCATTAAAGGATGTGTGGGGATAGAGGTGTGGGGCTTGGCAGAACTCCAAATTCGGAGGTGGAAGTTGACATTTAGAAATTCAGTGTTCCAGGTTTGAGGCCACTTCGCACAACATGTGAAACTATATCTATTTGGAGAAGTAACAAGTGCACCATCTGCGGTAATTACCCAGTTAGATACGCTTTATATCTGTCATATGTATAGAATGAGGACTCAGATAGTTAGGACCGTGGTGGATGAGTGTGAATTGCATGCATGGTTATCTGGGGCAATGTTGCTCACAATTGCAAATTCAATGGTTTAGTGGTGGTGGTTTATGGTTTATATGTTGTTGTTTTTTTCTATGCTGGATTTGTTGTTGAACATTTTGGTATATTTTAAGAATTATTACAATTGGCACTCTTTTTGGCAATACTTAAGACATGGTTTATTATCCTTTTTTCATTATTATATTATACTGGTCAACATATACAGATATGGTCTTGCCGTTCCAGAGTTCTGGCACACCACATCTCCTGCAATGAGTTCCTTTCTGTTGGGTAGAAAAGCACACTGAGGGATGCAGAAGTTGTGGGACTGGGCAGAAGCTTTCGACTTTTGAGCGGACGCCAGTTTCATAATAGGTTCCATAGTTCCTGGGATTCTTAGGAGCCATTAAAGGCTTGGGTCTGCTTTAAAGTGACACTAAACTCAGGAGTTAAATCTTAAAAATACATTCAAGTACCTTAACTATTAATAACAATGTATCTTATTTGTGTATCACTCAGCTGTAGATCCTCCACTCATCTCTGAATTGGTGCTGACACTGTCCTTCCTTCTGGAGGGGGGCTACTTTTGTTCCCCATGGTCCCTGTGCGTGTTGTAAAGTAGTCACCGCTCCAAGATCGCTCCCGTGATGTACTACAATCTCAATACAAATGAGTAAACTAAACATGAGATTGTAGTCCATCACAGGAGTGAGCTTGGAGCGGTGACTACTTTACAACACGCACAGGGACCATGGGGAACAAAAGTAGCCCCCCTCCAGAAGGAAGGACAGTGTCAGCACCAATTCAGAGATGAGTGGAGGATCTACAGCCGAGTGATACACAAACAATATACATTTTTATTCAAAGTCAGGGTACTTGAATGTGTTTTTAAGATGTAATTCCTGAGTTTAGATCCACTTTGAGGCTAAAGTTTAACCTGCTTATATTTTGCCTTCATTGGCTCCACTTTTTCATCAGCATGCTAATGACATTTTTATTACATAGCTTATTTTAGACTTGGTGACATCATCACTGAGTCTCTATGTTTCCCTATAAAATGCAGACAGATCATGGCTGGTGGGACGGGCTAGCAGGGTTCTCCTCTGAAGACACCTCCGCCCTGATACAAGCCTCAGGCTGGTTCTTTGGAAGGAGTTAAGCAAATATCAGCATGCCTTGATGGGTGGATTACTGTTTGCAGAAGTTGGTGTTCTTAAGCAGGCTGTATTTGCATGCAGACTGTTCTAGGTAACGCCAACATGTGGTGGTGCCTATACAACTGTGCAAGACTGAAGGTAAGGCTGGAATTCAGCTTTATTTGGGCAGGGAAATGGTTCAATTTACAACTAGGGATGAGCAGTTTTTGACCAATTTGCCGATGGAAATTTCGCTCACTGAGGTGCTTAAGAGAATAATATATTTTATATTTTAATTAATTTAAATGATTATGTTTTTTGAGAGGTGTTTTAGGATAGTTTAGTTTATTTAATTTACTGTTTGTGTTTATTTGCATTTTTTTCTTTTTTGAGTATTTGATCCTTTTTCTTGTACTATTGTGTTAAGTTTTCATTTACATTTTTCTTTACTGCCTGTTTTCACAAGAACAGTTCCAAGATAGTTGGAAGGAGCTTCTGAAACACCTAAGAACCATTAAAACAATTTATTTTAGTATATTAACAGTATTAAAACCAACCCCACCCTTATTGTCACACTCAGGAGAGTCAGTGAATGATCTGGTAAAGAGAGATCAAACCAGGCAGAAATTGTGAGTGGGCAGGTGATAAACCTTCAGTTTAACCAAGGACATGTGAAATACAGAAATTCAACCACGGGGTCACATATAAGGTTAGCCTCTCAGATGATGGTCCCTTTTCACCAATAAAAAGGATTCTAGCTCACTGAAGGGGAGTTAAGACTAGGGATGGGCTGCATGTTCGAGTCGCACATAGGTTTGACTCGAACATAGCCTGTTCAAGCGTTCGCCGAACATTACGGGATGTCCGCGGTCTGTTCCACCGCGGAACATCCCACAATGCACTGCGCTGTCCGAAACGGTAATTGGCTACAGTCTTGCACCTGACCGCAGGTCAGGTGCAAAACTGTGCCAATTAGGGCTCAGTACAAATATAGAGCCATGATTGGGCAAAGTCACGATGACTCTGCCCAATCATGTCTCACAGCTAAGTCCCTGCAGCACACTATATAAGGCTGCTGACACCGCGGCCCTATGTAGTGTGTTGTAGGAGATAGAGAGAGAGGGTTCTAGTATAGTTAGTTAGTTACAGCAGATTGATAGAGAGTTATAGATAGTTATAATATACTTCTGTATATATATATAGTCTATATTAGGGCTGTGCAAATTAAAGATTAATTTCTCGATTAATCGTTAATCTTTTTGATCGATTAAAACATTTTTTGATCGATTAATTTTTTTTTGAAACTCTCTGCATGAGCGCCAGCCAAGGCATTGGCCTATACACATACAGCACAGCAATGAAGTCATACAATGAACTAGGATCACACTAATCCAGCACGTTATTATTCTGAGTTGCCCCACGTGAGAATAATAACGTGCTGGATTAGTGTGATCCTAGTTAATTGTATTACTTCATTGCTGTGCTTTATGTGTATAGGCCAATGTAGTTGGATCTGTATGTGCATTATAATTAATCGAAATTAATCAATTAAAAAAATTTTTGATTAATCGAACACAAAAATTTTAATCATTACCAGCCCTAGTCTATATATATATACAGAAGTCTGATTGTATATATATTTATTCCGGGTACTGCCCTGGGGGACATGTATCAATGAAAAAAACACTTTTAAAAAAATACCATTTTAAAAGGAGCAGTGATTTAACATCACTTAAAGTGAAACATTAAAAATGAAAAATTCCTTTATATAAGGTGCCTGGGGGGTCCCCTTTCACTGACCGTAAAGTGGCGCATCTGTATGATGTATAGAACCTGCTGAAGCAAAAATGACATTTATATACATTTTACTGATATTTATATAGAACTCTAATATATACAGGAGACTTCTGTATATATTAGAGTTCTATATAAATAGAATGAATCACCTAAATCACCTAAATAGAATGAATCGTCTTAACTTAAGACGAGGTTATCCCCTTCCTTAGGTTTTATATATGAACAAGTAATGTTCGGTATATCTTCTCCATTGCAAGGGGATTTTTTTTAATTGGAGACTGGCTTTAAATGATACTGCATGAATTATTATTCTTGATGGAACTTTAGCTAAATTTGAGTTCTCTTGAAACTCTCTTAAACAGAATGCCAACATATATATAACACCAATATCCCAATCATATAAAACCTCTCAATGGTGACTACCGTTGTTCAGGGTCTCTAATTCTCTGACCTCATTAAAGTATTAAAGCTAGCACAAAAGCAATCCTTTCACTTGGTGTGGTGGATAGAGAACTGGCTATCGGAACGTGTCCAGAGAGTATTAATAAATGGCTTTTTTTCAGATTGGTCTAAGGTCAAGAGTGGCGTGCCTCAGGGTTCTGTGCTAGGCCCAATACTGTTTAACCTGTTTATTAACGATATCGGGGAGGGCGTCAATAGTCATGTTTCTGTGTTTGCTGACAATACTAAAATAGGGAGGGTAATAGACACGGGCTTAGATATTATAACATTACAGGAGGGCCTGGATAAAATACGGGAGTGGGCAACTATTTGGCAGATGAGGTTTAATGTTGATAAATGTAAAGTAATGCACTTTGGGGTTAGAAATAGTCAAGAGGAATACATATTAATGGGAACACCACTAGGGAAGTCAGAAATGGAAAAAGATTTGGAGGTCATAGTAGACCACTTATTGAATAATAGCTTGCAATGCCAGGCTGCAGCTAACAAAGTGAGCAGAGTACTGTCTTGCATTAAAAAGGGAATGTACTGTAGAGACAAAACAATAATTTTGCCACTTTATAGATCGCTGGTTCGGCATCATCTGGAGTATGCAGTCCAGTTTTAGTCACAAATCCACAGAAAGGATGTCCTTGAGCTAGAGAGAGTCCAGAGAAGGGCAACGGAACTAATTAAGGGGCTGAAGGACCAAAGCTACGAGACAAAGTTGCTAAATTTAAACATGTTCACGCTGGAAGTGAGGAGATTAAGAGGGGACATGATTTTGATGTACAAGATGTTTAGTGGTGATGGCAACATCAGCACTAAGCATTTTACTGTAAACGCCGTAACAAAGACTAGAGGCCACCACCTAAAACTGGCCACCACCTATAATTGGTCAGAAAGACAAATTGAGGTTTGCAAGAGCAGGGGTATTCAAGAACTTTGACTTGACGCTGAAAGCCATAATGGATTCCAAGATTCCTGGGATGCTTTTAAAGGTACAGGTAGGCTTTAGTATGATGGGGAAGTGACAGATTTACAACAAGATTTGGTTACAGTATTGCTATAAGTTACCTAGAATAATTGGTGGAGTGTTCACAGCGTAATGTGAATTATTATTTTTTTGCATTTCGAGATAAGGGTCAATCAAGAACATTGCTAGACCAATAGAAACCAGGAAAATTGAGTTATTATTAGTTGATGCATGCTAATGGACTAGTAAGACATGTATCCTCATATTTGGGGCTGTACATATCTCTGCTCTCTGGCTAATTTCTAACCACAGTCATTTATTTTTATCACCCCTGACACTAAGACTGTAATGTCGAGCATGTCTTAAAATAGCACCTAGAGGTTTTGTGTGTAGACTTAAAATTGTCAGCTGTCATGACTTTCCCAGAAGCACCAGAAAGTGTTCTAAAGTTTTGTTGACTAATTTCTCTTAATTGTTTAATCATGATCATTTCTGTGTAAGCTCTGGAGTTCTGTAAGCTGTATGTGTAAAATGTCATCTGTATGACAAAAGTAGTCAACCGGAGGTGGGGCGGGGGTGGAGACAACAAACATCTGGATCTAAATTACTTTAAAAGTGCTACTATATCTGAAAGATAAGCATAAGGACACATGTATATGGTCAATGGGAATACAAAGGCAGCTTGATGCAGCTTAGAAGAAGGTTAGATGTAGGTCAGAAGGAGATCAACTGCAGGTAAAAGTTACCAGTGAAAGAAGTCATATGTAACTCAAAAGCATCTCAAACTGATCTCAAATGCAAGCCCTTGAGCTCACCATAGACACTATGCTATCAATACAGATAAGATATGTCGACTGCACACCAACAAGCTTTTTTATATTCAAAGTAAAAAGCTCTTTATTGTTACATGATCACATCATATAAGATTAAAGAGCTTTTCACTTTGCAACAAGCTTGTTTCTGTGCTGGCAACATATCTTATTTATAAGATACACCATGGCCAGTCCGGAGTTGTTGCACCATCCTCTTAACCACATGGTCAATTCAAGTATGGTGTGTGAGAGGAATATGCCCCATAAGTCCAGTTGAGGGAACTTCTGAAAAATTTTACCATTTGGGAATTGGCCAAATGTTTGAAAAATTTGCAAACCTCCAAAATTCTGAATTTCTGCCTTGGAAACTCTTTTGAAGTCAATGGAAATCTAAACCAAGCTCCAAAAAATTGCAAATTACAGAGCAGCAAATAATGAAAATGTGTGCACAGTGGTTTGGAAAGCTCTGTCTGGTGAGATGATGGGGCCAAAACCATTGGGGGCCTAATCCATTCTACAAGGGATGCAAAAATAGTGCCCTGCTGGAACTGACAGTCAAGCCAAGGGTGCTAAGGGTGCCCAGCAGGAGCAGATATGAAGCAGAAATACATTTTGATGCAGCCTTTGGACTCTTTCCCCCAGAATCCTTTAGGAAATATAACAATGAAATTCAGATTCAGATTTGGCCATAGGAATTAGTGATCTGGTCCAAATCTAACGTCATCTGAAATTCAGAATCAAATCCAGACCCTACAAGGCTATCATACATCGGGAAAATATCCAACCAACAACAGTCATTTCTTGCCTCCATCATCAAGAGCATAGTTGCAAAACTGCATCCTTCAAAAAGGGTACTGATTACCATAACGGCACTTGTAGGCCAGTGCCCAAGATGGCAGGGTTAAGGCCTTGTTCACACCAAATGCAGAGCAGATCTGGTCAGGTTTCTGCACACGCAGTGCAGTGGGTTGTGCCGCGTTTTTGACGCGTTTTTGATGCGTTTCGGGCCGGTTTTGGTTAAAAAAAAATGTTTTGAAGTTTAACATGGGCTTTCAGGCACTTGCATGCGTTTTTGATGCGTTTTTGATGCGTTCCAGAGCAGATCCAGAGCTGGTAAAATAGGGCTTGCCGCAGTTTTTTCACCTGCTCTGGATCTGGTCTGGATCTGCACGCTGCGATGTGAACTGGAGCTCAAAATACCATAGGAATACATTGGACGCAGTTTTGATCCGGTGGTCTGGATCTGCTCCGCGCTTGGTGTGAACAAGGCCTAAATGGGGCAGGAAAAAGCATCGAGTTTACAAAGTGCGATAACTTCCCCTTTTCTGGCCACCTCCTGACTTTTGCAGCATAAGGCAAAAGAACTGAAGGAAGGAGGGGACACATGGGATGGTGACATTAGACAAAAGGCTCTTTACAGGTCAGGTACCACAAAACCATGTTTCCGTTCTCATAACTGGTGGTCTGCACAGTTAAAAAGTAGTTCTGAACATAAAGCAGACTTCTAGTTGCCTTTAATAGCATATTCTAGTACTAATTTTGACTAAAATAATCAGTAAACAAGTAACCCTGCCTACCAGTATGTCTATGTTCTCTACACTATAAGGAGGTCACAGTTATCTTAGATGAACAGTAGATCTGACCAATCTAGTCTTCTGTAGGGGACACTTGTCCTAGGATGACAACGCTCACTGACTGTATTGTATCTATAAAGGAGCAGCATTGTCACCATAGGACGTGAAGTGTGTTAGGACAATAGAATAACCCCCCCACCACCACCTCCTCATCTCCATAACATGTAGTTCACAGAAGTAACTTATGCAGGGCTGAGTCTAAATGGCATCTTATGCAAAATAACATTTAAAAAAAGAAAAAAGCTTTCTTCTCACGGGCTAAACTAAATTATTTCCTGATTCTTAAAAAACTTTTTAGGTGTCTGGTCTCTTGAGATTCAATATTCCAGCGTGAAAGTAATCACTTACCGTTTAGACCTCCACCCTTGTGATAGAATGTTATTGTTTTTACTAAAATGATACTGAGAATGGAAGGTTTTGTACTTTCTTTAGCTTTTGTATCTATCTTTAGATTGTAAGCTCCAGCGAGTAGGATCCTCTCACTTTCCGTCATCATCCCTTGTTAGAAAGGTGGTAAATGTCAGAGAGAATAGTGTATGACATCTCTAGGAAGAATATCATACATTCCACCACACACAGCTAGTCATTGGCCAACAAGACATGCATGATCTAAACCCAAGCTGTTAGCAGTTTACCAGACAGGTACCAGCTGAGCTTCCATCTGTGTCCTAGCATCCAGTGGCTCTGTGCAACCCACAGCATCATTGATTACTAGGTCACACAGCGTTAATGTGTTGTAGGAACCAATGATACTGTGAGGTGACCACTGTCTCCCAGTTGTCCTTCTGCGTTCTCACAATGTCACACACACTTCTAGAGTAGACAACAAGTGGCTGTGCCAACACACCTTGTCCAGTGGTTTATTCTGCTTTGGGGCTGCCCTAGGCAAGACGAAACTAGGGCACCCCCCCACACTAAATCTGCAGGATCTCAGGGGGGCTGTGCAGGATCTGTGGCGGGCTCTGCCATAGAGTACATCACAGATCCTGCAAAGCCCCCCTGAGACACTGCAGAGCCCACAACAGATCATGCACACCTCCCTTGAGGCTCTGCCCACCATAGACCCCACCACAGATCCTGCACAGCCCACTCGAGACTCTCAGGTGGGCTGCACAGAATCCATGCTGGGCTCTGCAGGGTCCCTTTAACAGCGGTGTGATCCTCTTACCTGCTGCTTGGTCCCTGGCCTCCTCCACCACTGGACTGGTGCTGCAGGACCCGGCCTCCTCCTCAGGCCGGCAGCTCTTCAGTGACCCGGCTTCCAGCGGCACAATGGCGCCCTGGCCCCGCCCCTCCCTGATCCAATGTTGCCCCGGCCTCGCCCTGCCCCCTCATGCTGCTCCACCTCACCCCCTCCTGCTGTTCCGCCTCCTCCACCGCCGCCTCCCCTGCCTCCTCGCTGACTCCGTCTTTTGACTCCTCCGCCTCCTCTGCCCGGCTGCCTGACTGTTTTTGTGGCGGCGGCCGCCCCCCTGAGAACTGCCACCCAAGGCAAACACCTTCTTTGCCTCGCGACAGATATGTATGTCCCTGACCTTGTCAGTATCAGGAAGCCGGCCCAGCACAACGATGTGCAGCCATGTGCATGTAGACGAAAGTGGCTCAAAGAAGTTGATGGAGATCAGCAGCACTCAAATGTCGTAAAGGATATTAACAAGGAAAAGCTGTATTGTGTGACAGAAAGGCATGGATATTTTCTATGATACAAGGTACTTTAGCACACTAAATGCCATCCAGTTTAGGCTTTAGGTTCTCAATATTATTCTGTCATAGGGAGAGCCTATAATGGCAGTGTTTGTAATATCTAGGTGTTCCCCTTAAAAGGATATACTCTAATGCTCAGTTTATGGCTGAAACCTGCTATCTGAATATGCAGATATAAGCAGTGATATCAGGGAACGTACATCTTGATACAAATGGGGAAGTTGGTTAATAGTTTGCAAAAGTTTCCATTAACTTAGCTGTGAACAATAGGAAGCCAACAGAGAACTGACAACTGCAACTACTGAACTGCAGTGTGTGGTTGTTTTATAAAGAGGATCTGCCAGTTTGACAGGATACTGCAAATGTGGAGGGTAGGGAAGAATATACTCTTTGCTAATTTTTCTCTTACAAATAATAAATACGTATTTGGCTATGGTGTAGGACCTTCCATTGTTATATCGAACTTCTAGCCTAGGGAGGCACGGATACTATTTTTTCCAGACCAAGTACGAGTACTGATACTCGCTGAGGCCAATCACGATACCTTTTTTAGTGTCATGTGATAGTTTTTCTAATACAATACAGAGGAATGATTTTTGGACATTGGTGGAGCCCCAGAGCCCAGTTGCAGCTGCAATTTCTGCGACCCTGGTATTTGTGCCATGACCCCAAGCTATAGAGGGACTACAAATCTTAGCAATACAATATATAGCAATGCAGAATACCATCAGCCATACGGGACTACATATCTCGGCAATTCTTTATGCAATGCAGAATACCATCAGCTAAAGAGAACTACAAATCTCAGCAATACATTATACTGTACAGCAATGGAGGAAGGCTCTGGCCATAGAGGACTACACATTCCAGCAATACATTATACAGCAATACAGAATAATACCATCAGCTATAGAGGACTACAAATCCCAGCAATACTTTATGCAGCAATGGAGAATTGCTCCAGCTATAGAGGACTACAAATCCCAGCAATACATTATACAGCAATGCAGAATATTACCATCAGCTATAAAGGATTACAAATCCCAGCTATACATTATATAGCAATGCAGAATGATACAATTAGCTATAGAGAACTACAAATCTCGCCGGTATCAGTTTTTGGTATCAAGGCATATTCACCAGCACAAGTACTTGTGAAAATGGCCAGTATCAGTATGCCTGGTATTGGTATCAGTACAGCCCTACTCTTGCCCCATTGTTTGTAATGTTACATTATGGGCATGCCTTGGGTGCAGGGATGAGTTACGTCACCTCGAGCCAGCCAACCAAGATGCTGAACCAAAAAGTAGAACCTGTGAAGATGTCAGCGACATCAACGGGTAGATTTTAGTATCTTTAAAAGACAACAGAGGCTTTGTTTTAAAATTCAATACTAAGATTTATTACACTAAGATCTGCCATGTTCTGTCTTACTTAACTCTGTCTCTAAAACCAACCAAAATGGTGGCCACTTACACCCTGCAGTTCAGTAGTTGCAGTTGTCAGTTCTCTATTGGCTTCCTATTGTTCACAGCTAAGTTAATGGAAACTTTTGCAAACTATTAACCAACTTCCCCATTTGTATCAAGATGTACGTTCCCTGATATCACTGCTTATATCTGCATATTCAGATAGCAGGTTTCAGCCATAAACTGAGCATTAGAGTATATCCTTTTAAAGAGAACATCCCAGTTTTATGAACACTGCCTTTATAGGCTATTCCTATGCATAATCGATACTTTAGTTTTGGGTTGGGACACACAAGGTTTAATTCAGCTGCTGCTCTAAAGCTCATGTTAGTGTTACGTTCCAGGACTTGTAGAGCACAGATAGTCCTCCCTGTGTACTTGTTCCTCTACAGAAGCCTGGAGGGTCACTTAGTGATGATGTAAGTGGCCACCATTGTTGTTGATTTTAGCAACAGAGTTAACCATGTCAGAGTTAACCATGTCAGAATTAATCTTTGTATTGAGTTTTAAAACAAAGACTCAGTTGTCCTTTAAATATTCTAAAGTCCATTGTGAGTTCCCAGGGCTTTTGCCATAAAGTGCAAGCATGAACAGCATATATGCACATTGTGGCAGACTTACCTGCCAATGTACTCTCCCCTAGTGATGCCACAGCCACAATCTTCATCGTCGCCCTGCTGGCACTGGAGATAACTTGATCAGTTTTTCCAGGATCCACATCTTGGTTAGCTGGCTTGAGGTGACGTAACTCATCCCTACAGCCAAAGCATTTCCAGTGTACATTCATTCAAGTTTAAAAGAAGCAGTTTAGTCCTGCTTTAGAGCAAACCTTTCCATCCAGATATTTTGGGGATGCCACTGCTGAACTCCTTCTGAAAATGCTAAATGTTTGGCTGACCCTACAATGCTTTTTGAGTCACTGAACTACAACAAGTACATACATGAGGAGAGTCAGCATACTTTTTCCCAGGCCATTCCCAAAGTATTAAAGCCAGAGGGTCAACATGGCACTCAGGCAAGCTCTATGTTTCTCTTTGGAATGGTTTCCTTTAATCGCCAACCTCTGACCCAAACTCTAATCCAACCAATAATACTAAATTAACCCTTTATAATAAATACATTCCTTGTTGTTGAAAGTATCAAACATTGGGGCTCCCCACAGAAGTCCCCTCCATATGATCTAGAGAGCTAGAGCCCTGTCATTCTCCCACAATGTAAGGCCATAGTAGGAGGTGTGGACTATTCTCCCCACCTCTGGGCTTTCCGGGCTGCTTGCCATGAAAGACTCACTAGATCAACACTATCTCCTACAACCACCAAAGAATATTTGCTGTCATACGAGCTACACTAATGAAAAAAGTCAATAGTTTGCCACATTTGCATACCTTAAAACATTGTACGTAACGACTAATCAGTACGCAGTCTCTCGGAGATATAAGTTTCATTATTAGGCGTACATGTTCATAAACTAAGCGCAGTGAACATTTAATCTGCTTGTTGTTAGAGAATTATCCTGATAAAGATCCAGTCCATGGTGATGAAGTTTTAGGTGACGTCCCGTGGATTGAGTCACGCATTAGCTTGTTATATCATTGTTGACCTCCAGAAGTGAAATCTTGCTACCTGATTCTGCCCACTTTGAAGTCTCAATCCTTATTTTAAAAAAAACAAAACCATTCCCATACCTTCTGATTTATAGTCTGCAAAAAGAAAAAAAATGGGTGGGACTGCAGGGCCCCCTTGGTAATTGCGAAGGCAGGTATGGAGTCCCATGAGAGTTGGCATTAATAGAGACAAGAAATTTAAACATTAGCTTAGGGTTAGCTTTTATATTATTGTTGCCTCCTTTTAGTTAAAGCGTATATTGCTGTGGCAAAGAGTGGGTGTGTTTTATCTTAAGTGGGCATCATTTAACCGGTGTGGTTTAGTCATAATGGTCATGTGAGCATTGTAAAACAGGGCCACGCATTCATTAACATTATGATAAACAAGTTTTTTCTTCAGTCTGCGAACTAAGGTAGCTTACAATGTCTCATTCTTCTCTTCCAAAAGTAGTTATCTTATAAAAATACTTCGATTATGTTTCTGGTACAAAATATGGTTATTTACAAATTAAAACAAGGCTTTTTTTCCACTCAATACTTTGTATGTAAAAAAAAATCACCAAAAAAGTAAGCTGAGGGAGATGTTAATAAGGGGTAACACAGAAACGACTAACTACAATATAAGAAAAATCAAAGGACAATACTTTTGTAACATTGTAGCAATGTCTTTATGAATGAAGCCTGCAAAACATACAGTATTTGCAGGCTTCATTCATAAGAGCACACAATAGCAGCTGTCAGAGCTTCTAAAACAGAGAGCAAGCTGGCTGCCAAAATGACAGTTAGCTCACTCAATTACACTCAGCAGGAGGAAATCCAGGAGCCCAAACTAGATACTTTGCCCAGCAATTAAAGAAGTGAAAAATGGTTTCCAGTTCTAAAAAGGAAAGGTGGCAAATGTAATAGATATTAGACATGTACACGGCAACAAAAATTGTTTTCGGACGAAACAAATTAAAACACAAAAAAACGTTTTCATTCGTTTCGTCAAAGGAAACACATTTTTATGTTGTTTCTGATTCGGAGGCAACGAGCTTCCGAATCTAAAACCACACACTGAAACTGCAGAACAAGCGGCGGCCATATCAGCTGCCGGCGTGCTCTGCTCAGGCGCACCACCATCTTGGAGTGTATCTTGGAATACACCAAGATGGCGGCGCCCACATGTTTGAGTACTGCCATCTTGGTGTATACCAAGATATACTCCAAGATGGCAGCGCACATACGCAAAACGTGCTGGCGGTCGATATGGCCACCGTTCGTTCAGTGTGTGATGTCACCGCCATGTGATGTCATGTGCTCCGCCTCCAAGATGGTGGTGGGCATGTGCAGAATTGGCAGCCGCACATACTGAAAACAAATTTATGTATGCCCTAATATAGTTTTCATATATTCGGCCATATAAAAAATGTGTTATTTCGGATTCGGACGAACCGCTGAATTAACTGAATTTCGTTGATTTGCAGGTTCGTCCGAATCCGAATGCACATGTCTAGTATATATTCATTTCTTAACAAGAATGTGTATTGCCCTTCACAGCCTTCGCTTAACCTGCCCTAAAAAAAAACAGTGGCGGGCACTCTGTTGCTATGAGCAGATGCTGAGGCTCAGTATGGCTGTTTGTTCTTAGGAACAGGAAGAACCCGCAAGGTCAAGGTTATGATGGAAGCCACAAAATACATATCATTGACGTAAACCTACTTCCATACAGAGTCCATCCTGTGCTTAGCAGAACACCGCTGATTTCTTGTAACCACAGTGCTTTCATTTCAATTTGCTGCTTTTGTATTACCGCAGGCACAAATCCTATTTTTAAACTTTGTGTTTAAGGGCAACAAAAAAAACCTAATAGAAGCAATGTGACAGAGTTACTAAGAACATTGACATCTGATAAAAGTTCCTACGCTTCAGTATTGAAATGAAGATACACCGTATGGCAAAAAGTTTGTGGACACCTGACCATCACACCTATAGGAACGTGTTTAACTTTCCATTCCAAAACCATGGACATATGTATGGAGTTGGCCTGCCTTTGTGGCCAACTTAATACTGTAAACTCCCTAACAAAGACCAAAGGTCACAACCTAAAATTGGTGGAGAAAAGATTTAACCACAAAGGGCGTAGGGGCTTCTTCTCAGTTAGAGTGGTTAAATTTTGGAACTCTCTGCCACAAGCAGGGGTATCAGCAGAGAGTATTGAATCATTCAAAAAGCATTTAGATACCTTCCTCAGAGACCGTAACATACAGGGGTACAGGTACTCTTAAAACCTAAGACCACACAGGGACTCGCATACACACATGCACACACTACACACACATACTTACACACAAAGGTTGAACTTGATGGACCTGTGTCTTTATTCAGCCTCAAATACTATGTAACTATGTAACAGCCTCCACTCTTCTGGAAAGGTTTTCCCCAAGATTTTGGAGAGTGTCTGTAGAAATGTAGGCCCATTCAGTCCAAAGAGCATTTACAAGGTCAAGTACTGGTGTTGGGTTGCAATCAGTGTTGCAATTTATCCCAAAGGTGTTCATTATGGTTGAGGTCAGAGCTCTTTGAAGGTCACTCAGGTTCCTCCTACCACACTCAGCAAACCATGTCTTCATGGAGGTGGCAAAACAGAAAATGGGTCTTTCCTGAACTATTGGCACAAGGATGGAAGCGCACAATTGTCTTTACATGCTGTAGCATTCACAATAACCTTCACTGGAAGCACTTGAACTCAAGAATGTTAAGATGTATCCATATACTTTTGGCCATACAGTGTAGGAGACTTTAGGTCACTTCGCTGTGCCCCGTACTGCTCTATGATAGAGGCTACTGGAGAAAACTAAATATAATTAAGCAGTAGGTTAAATGATTTCTGTACAGGAAATCATCCCTGTTAAATATTACAAAGTGATCAGGAATCTAGAGGATCCCTAGCAAGGAATCTAGAGAAGCAACCACTTGTTCCACTGTCCCATTGAATACAAAATGGAACCAGAGTAGTGGCTTGGCCAACTGATCCAATTACCTTCAGGTTTTCTATGCACATGTTGTAAAGGGAAACTGTGAGCACATCTTTTTAATTATTGTTCTATATATAATTATTTGGGTTGTGAATGAGAACATGTAACACATATAAAGTAGGTGTCATCCCAATTTGGCTGCAAAAGTGGAAATACACTGTAAGGTTTTTCTGTTCCTCAATAACCAACTTCATGTTTCTAGCATAGGAGGGGCCATTTTGTGGCACAGGAACAGGTCCGGGATAGCTGAAAGGAGCTTCAATAAACATTATAAGCCATTTAAAGTCCAATGTACACTTAAAAAACACACAAATCACCTTAGTTCATCCTTCCCAATGGACTCCAATTAATTTTGTACACTATGTTTTAAGCTAAGAAGAAAATTTTGACTTGAGGCTACATTCACACCTGAGTAAGGAGCATTTGTAGGCAATTTTAGAGTGTATCCAGGCTTGCACCAATGCCAATGAGAACCTAGGTACTAGGAGAAGAAGATGGTTGTTTAGCCTTGAAAGTAGGGATGCATCGATACCAGTTCAGATACCAGTGCCGATATTTGGCATTTTCATGAGAACTACCAGGGTTGCAGCAGAGACCGGGCTCTGGCGCTCCACCACTGTCCTGAAATCATTCGTTTGTATTGTTTTAGAGAAACTGTCACATGACAATAAACAAAAATGTATCAGTACTTGTATTTACAAAACTGTTATCAGTGCATCCCTTTATATATGTTTTTAAAAACAAAATCATACATGAAAACAGAGATGTACAAATCCCAGGAGCTCCGTGTGCTCCTTACAAATGACGGCTGCCTCCTAACTTTTGAAATTATCTCTAGTCTAGTCCTGGAGCTGGAAAAGTATCTGTACTTGTGCCTGTAGCGAGTACGGTACTTGGTATCGGTGCATCACTACTTGAAAGCATTTTTTAGGTGCTTCCATTGAAGTCTATGGAGGCCAAAAACACCCCATTCTGCCTCAAACGTAGCTCATGTACCTTTCTGAGCTTTAGGCACCTGAGCTCTCATATGTGAACAGATGAATAAATGTCACCAGCACACCAACAGTATTGCAGTCCAAAGAGTTTGTTTATTGGAACGTCATGTCACCAAAATGACGTTACAATAAACAAACTCTTTGGACTGCAATACTCTTGGTGTGTTGGTGACATTTATTTATCTTTATACTGGGTGGCAGGGCTATCCGCAGGCCACTACAATTCCCCCCCCATTCAACTTTTGTTTTTTCCGGTAAGGAGTGCGACAACGTATCTCTTTGTTTGTCTCATATGTGAACAGGCACAATTTAAAAGCATGGGATATTGGTGGTTGAGCATTTTTGAAGTTTCAAGCTACAAAACGCTCAGGTGTGAGCCAGGTCTTGAAGCATCTTGAAAGTTCATTACTTTCCTAACACAATCTTTTTTTATTCTCTCTCATACAGGATATACGACTATAGAAAAAACAGAAATGGGAAACACCATTAAAAACACTTCTCTGCCACCGAAAATTACACAGTCTGAAACAGGTCAGTGCAGATATATTAAAAACTGGTGCAAAATGTCTTGCATGATAATGAAATAAGATCTCAAGCCTTCTCAAAAAGCTAATGCAAATAACTGAGAATATGTTTTAAATAAGCAATTACAACCTATACTCGGGAATGCTGAGGAACTAACTGGGTGTGCTCTAGAAGTCTGGAGTGGACTCAGTACCCGCAATCAGCAGTGTATTTAGGTTTCCTGCTGCCTTAGGCAAGCTTGTGTGCAAAGTGCAGCAGTGACATTTACAAATGGGGCATTCTAGGATTTGAAGTACACTAGCAGCATTACACATCACAGCCAATATGTGTGTGCACAGTGTTCAATTCCACCCACAGGTCAGCAATCAATGGGAGATGAGGAGGACAGCATTGGTCACATATCCACCACTTTTCTGCAGCTTTACAGCTAAGTAAAGGGAAATAATGAGCTCTTACCTGCAGCTCCTGGAGCCGCCGAAGCTTCTTCCTCCAGCCGCCCACAGCCTCCCTCGGCCCCGGCCACGCCTCCTCTTTCACCCAGCAGGTCGCTGCCAGGCCCCACCAGCAGCAACCTGATTAGGTAGCCGAGGCTGCCTGATTTTGTGCGCCCATTGCTGGTATTCCTCATTGCCAAGTGCTGCTCCAGGCAAACACCTTGTTTGGCACGGGGTAAATACGCCCTCGCCCACAATGCAGGCAAGCATTTGGTAGGGTAAACTGTATGAATTGGGTGGGGAGTTGGTATCTTGTGTATCCATGGCAAGCATTAAAAGCAGGTTTCAGGTAGGATATAAATTCACTAAATTAAATCCAATTGTGGATACCAGTGGGTTTGAATGTAGGTTGTACCCGGGTCGGGTTGCTGGTACAAACATTGCAGGGTGAGTCGGGCTGCGGGTACAAGCAGGTTCAAATGCTACTGTGGGTAAAATTGATGTCCTTATTTTTTAGATCTGTGTTGGAGCCACAATGTAGTAATGACTTCAGTGTTAAAGTATACCTTCCATGCAAATGGAGGGTCTGTTTCCCTGCCAGCCACCAGCAGCCCAAACACATACTGTAAACAAGGCTTCAACAATAAAGATTTCACAAGAAATAAGTTAAAAAAAGGTATCTGCTTGGTTCCAATTTCTGGTAGGTGCGGGTGATGTCACCGTCCCTCACTGCTCCCTTTTGCCCACTCAAAATCCCACGAGAATGCACCTCAGTGGCATTTTCAGCACCGGCTATCCTAGGAGGCAGAAGTAAGGTATGGTGATGTTACCCAGAAACCAGGACCAAGGTCAGTATTTTTTTTAATCTGTTCTTTTTTTGTTAAATCTTTATTTTTATTATTTTATCAATTTTTTTTAAAAGAACATTTTGGGGGGGGGAAGGGGGCGCCGGGTGGCTGGCATGGAAAAGGACCTTCTGTTTTTCATATAAGGTCTGCTTTAAGAAGGTAATGCTGTGCGTTGAGGACTAATACACTTCTATTTACATGGAAGGTCTTGAAGGTATTGCTACATTGTGACTCCAACACGCAAATGTTATAACAAGTTATTACCGCATAACCTTCTAGAATTAAAGTCCATCGAAAGCTTTACAGGGTTATTCACGAAGGAGCCGAAGAATCCAGCCATAGCTTCAGCTGATCCTTCAACTCAGTCAAACCAAAGGGCAGCTGTACGGGCTATTCACAATAGCCCATACAGGAGCTGAAGACCGCCAAGCAGAAGGCATGTGCTTCGGCTCGACTGAGCTGAAGTGACAGCTGAAGTGGGGCGGGCGGACGGCCTGCCGAAGGCTGGCCAAGAGCACCTCAAATGACACCTGCACGGAGGCAGCCGTGATCTCATGGCTGGTTCCGCCCAGTTGTAATGACAGATCAGTGTCCCCAAATGACTGGGGATGCTGATCTGTAATTAAACAATAACAACTGGGTGGAGCCGGCCATGATATCATGACCGGCTCCGCCCAGTTGTTGTTCATTGGCTGGGACTCTAGCAGGTGCCGGCCAATGGGAAACAGTTGTCACTGCTAGCTCCTTCCAATAGTTTTTTTTTCTTTTTTTAAATATCTTTATTTCTTTTTTACTTTTACTATTTGTTTACATTTTAAAAATGTTTTTTCAACTTTTTTTTAAAACTCTTTTTACTGACTGACCACGGAGGTACTGAGCAGAATAGGCTCGATTATTCACTTGGCTGCCTTCGGCCCCCTTAGTTTTTTTTTCCTTGTGGAGTGATAAACAGGCACATTATCATGTTAAATATCCTAAAAGAAATGTATTGGTAAATGTAGCTAGGGAAGCTGGATTGTTCCTTCACCCTTCTACAAAGTGCTGGAGGGGGTAGGAGGGACTGAGCAAGGTTTTTACATAATTTGCCCTAAGCTCCTGCAGATAGAGGAATGTGCTATCAATCTAAAGGGCTGTGGTCCGAGCTAGGTGGCTATTCATTGCTAGGACTGCTAGTCCAGCATCTAAGCAGCTACAGCAGCAGCAATGGTGACAACTCTGCAGTGATTTCATGGCAGAAGGAAGAATGTTGTCTCTCTTTTAAAGGAAGTGCCTATCCAATGGTTCTACTATCAGGATCCAAAAGTATTTACAAAATTTAAAAAAGGAGGTACTTAGCAAAACATGGCGTCCAGTATTACTGGTATGGGCAGCCTACATCACAGTTATGATTTGACAGTCTCACCATAGTTCATGTTGATGCAGTAATTATGTTCTTTTCATCCTGTAGGACCCGAAAGCGATTTTCTAGCAGTTCTTAATGACTATCCTCCACCGGATGTGAGCGAGCCAATCTTTTACTTTGGAGAAAAGCTGCGGGTCATATCAGAGTAAGTTACCTACCTGTGTACAGTACGTTCCTTTTTTTCACTTCTGAAACCCGGCTTTGGTTTGTATTTCGGGGAGGGAGTCTCAGCGCCGGGAAATTTGGCATAAACAACTTTTATGTTTTCACAAACTAATCAAGTTCCCAAAAAAATCTGTAACTTCAGATCAAAAGCCATTTGGAAAAATTAAAATGCTGGCAACCATACAGGTCATTCTAGCCAACTACACAGAATGAATTCCAGCCCCACAGCAGATGAGCTGACAAAAGTCATTACCAGACACCAACTTACAAACACTGAGACAATTTTTTAAAACCCCACTCCAGCCTGCCGACAACTCCATGCGCACCCTTTGCTCCCACCACTCTCTAATTGATCGCTGCCATTAAAAAATGATGACAGCAAAAGAGTATCATTGTGAACCAAAGGCGTGGTGCTGGATTACCATTCCCCCGCACCTGAAAACAGCACCAGGGAGGGACCCGGATGGGAAGTGGGTTACGTTTTTCCAGGGAATGGGATTTGGACTCCTAGCTGTTGAAGCCTTTCTGCTAACTGATACTTAACGTAGACCTGAAGCCAAAACTTTAAGTTTTGGATATAGTAAGGGACGGTTATAACCCCTGTTAGCCTTTTTTTTTTTTGCCATCCGTGTCCCAGTGGGGAGATTTCCCTTCACTTCCAGTTCAATAGCCAAAACAGGAAGTGAGAGGAAATTCCTCCAACGTGACAGAAATTCTTGGTGGTCATCAGGGTCACCAAAACTAGTGTCCCCATTGGAATCTGAATTGTATTTCCCATCCATTCCTGTTCTGATGACAACTCAAAATGTAGGATTTTCTTTCACTTTTAGTGAATAATGATGGCCACCAGGACAAATAAAGAGGGTGCATCTCCCTAACAGGGACACAGACAGCATTAAAAACCTGACGCTTTTACTATAATGGGTGGGGCATGTCAAAATGATGGGTGTTGATGCTTTCACTATAATGGGTGGGGCATGTCACAACGATGGGCGTTGACGCTTTCACTATAATGGGTGCGGCATGTCACAACGATGTGCGTTGATGCTTTCACTATAATGGGTGGGGCATGTCACAACGATGGGCGTTGACGCTTTCACTATAATGGGTGGGGCATGTCACAACGATGGGCGTTGACGCTTTCACTATAATGGGTGGGGCATGTCACAAAGATGGGCGTTGACGCTTTCACTATAATGGGTGGGGCATGTCACAACAGTGGACGTAGTCTAATTCTGCAGCTGTCATTCTGGGTTTAAACTTTAAAATGGTGTGATAGGGAAAGGAAAAGTATATAAGTGCCGTTGGGAAAAGCCATGAAATAAAACCCATTGTTAAAGCCCTGTACATAGGCACATCACAGGTTCACGTTGAGCTGAACTCCGGCCTTCCTTTTCAGTCTTGCACAGTGGTACCGGCTCCTCTCCAGGAATTAGATTGCTTACTATGATTTCCCTGCACACTGGGAGCTTCTCACAATGTGCAATAGAAGCTGCAGCAAGTCAGACATAGCCCACCTAATATTCTGGTTGGATGACCAGTATCATGTAGCCCTTTCCTCCCTGGCTAAAATGTCCCCCTACCCAGCCCTTTCATTCATTAGATTTTTAATTTTTTTCTCATCATGGAAGCTAAGCATCACTCGTTGGCATTACCAATGGGAATTGAAGGGTTCTTGGACTTAAGGCTTAGGCAGAAGCCTTACTGGGCACTGAGGTTCCGGTAGTGGGAGTGGATGTGTGAAGGTTGAGCTGCTCCATGTTTCCTATTACTCGTTACCAAGGGAGGTCTGCTGTTTTCAGGAAGCTATGAACAACCCCTCTCACTAGTTATGGTCTACTTGCATTGCATAGAGGGCCACAGAGATCCAGTAGTGATATCACTGGGTGTATAATAAGGTATAAATAAAAAATGGACAGGTTTTATTTAAAATGTGATTCGCATATTGATGGGGGTAAGATGAAACTGGAAAGGCTAAGTGTAGGCATATTAAACTTCAGCTGAATGAGACCGAGGTCTGCAGGGAACATCACAGGAATAAAGTTGATTATTGCAGCTGTTTTTTTTCTATTAATACTACTTCTGACCAATTAAAGTATTATTAAATTCTCAAACCTTTTTCAACAATGACTCCAGATCAAACAAATATACGAGTACATTGCCCTGAAAGGATTTGTTTACATTTTCCCCAAGCACTCAGGTTTCTGAACAGCACCAATTCTCTCAGCTCGGCTTCCTTGAACTCCCTGTCCAGTACAAGATCACAAGGGAGGCAGAAGTCTCCAGCAGCTGTCCTTCTACAAGCTTGGAGAAGGAAGGTAGAACAGAGAACAGGGGAAAGACTTGCCTCACTGTGCCTATGTGTTTGTGGAGACACGCACTGCTTACTAGCACACACAAGGGTGGCTACATAGGACCCTGCTATGGAAAGGAGCCACCCTAAAACAGGAAGTCAGGGCCAGTGCTCAGGGAGCCAGCTGATTCTGCAGGGAACTAAAACCTTTAAGCATCAAGGAGCAGCACCCATTGAAAGTGATTTAATCAACATTAGAAATAGCTTAAAAACCTTTTGACTTTATTATCACTTTACGTTCTGACGGATAAACACTTTACATTTTTGTAACATGAGGGTATTTCCTGTAACCAGCAAACAAACGTTCATATTTGGTGAATCCAGTGCTAAAAGTAGTGCGGGTCAGTGGCGTCACAAGAGGGTGCGGGGTGTGTGGCCTGCACCCGGGTGACACCATTGGAGGGGTGACACCAAAATGACTGTCATGGACCGAGAGCCCGACAGTCTGAGGAGAGAGGAGGGGACCTGGCGGCATACCTCATCCCGCTGGGTGAACATCCCCTCCTCTCTCTGCTGGCGTCCATCACTAAGATGGCCGGCAGGCGTCAATTAGATGGCCGCGCATGCGCGATGACTTCACGGCGGGGTGTCACCCGGTCTCTGCTCTGGGTGACACCCGGCCTCGGGAAGCCCCTGGAGCGTGTACTGACCCTGGTACAGAACTATCCAGAGGGGACATTAAATAGAAGAAACATCTCCAGCAGCACCCAGACACACCGAGTTTCACATCACACAGTCACAGAATGGAAAATTGTTCTCCTGCTTGTGAGAAAACAAGAAACCTCAAAGGCGCCAATGCAAATTCACAGCTCAGGCTGCAATGTTTTGCAATGCAAAGAGAAGGCAGCGTAGAACTTACTGGAAGTTGCAGACATTGTAACTGTATTAGTGCAAAAACAAAGATGAGCACCGTCAGTGATACAATGTAACGGTTAGAGCTCACAGATCAATATTCACTATTTGTATCACAGATCAAGTGTCCACGTGTCTTCAGGAACCTGATTTGTGCTAGATCTCCAGGATTTTTAAAAGTTAACCCTTGCATTCCCAGATAGCAAGGATAACTTGCCACAAACTTGTGTCCGGGTTAAATTGTAATTCTTGTTAACTTGCTGCACACATTCCTATAGGGATGAAAATAAAGCAGATATAATTACCGGCTCCTCAGTCCCCACAGCCTCTTCTTCCCTGGGCTCCGGCAGTTTAAGGACCCATGACATCATCACGTCTAATGCAGGTCCACTAGACTCGAGCATGCTGAGGGACAACATACCACAGCCGGAGCAGAGGGGGAAAGAGGTAAGCGGTCACGACTGCAAGACCGAGCATCTGGTGAGTATATTTTCTTTATTTACACCCCCCGACCAAAACAAGCAGTTAAAATCTAAAAAAAATTTTTGCATATATCTCCTGCTAGCAAGCAGAAGATATATGCCACAACATAAAAAGCAAAAGTTACCAAAACAGGTTATTACTTACCTGTGTCTGTGCCGCTCGTTCCCAGCTATAGTATGCAGATCCGAACGGCGGTGTAGGAGGATGATGTGGGTGCATGCACAGTCAGGGCCGGATTTACTCTCTTCTCTGCTGCCCCAAGGCCAGGTTTTTCAATGAGGCCCCCTACGCGCCACCCCCCCCATAGAGGATGGCAGCAGACCTGCAGGCTGCATACAAGTGGTCTCAGCGACATCACCGGGATCACTTGTACAAAACAAGCGGCAGCTTCCTCTCTGTACATTTAGCTCTGCTTGTCCAAAGCAGGGCTAAATGTAGAGAACAACTACCCACCCGGCGCCCAGAACTGCATGTCCCGGGCATTAATGTCACTTTAACCTTTAACGAATCCAAATATTTTTGGGGCGAAATTCGCTCAAATTCACAAATTTCTAATTCTAATGATGAGCAGTACAGGCTAGGATGACCAGTATGGACTAAAATGACCAGTATGGACTAAGTGGACCAGTATGGACCAAGATGACCAGTATGGACTAAAATGACCAGTATGGACTAAGTGGACCAGTATGGACCAAGATGACCAGTATGGACTAAAATGACCAGTATGGACTAAGTGGACCAGTATGGACCAAGATGACCAGTATGGACTATGAGGACCAGTACAGACAAAAATGACCAGTACAGTATAGACTAAGATGACTAGTACAGATTAACATGACCAGTAGACATGTGCGATTCGTTTCGTTCCGAATCGAAATTCGGACGAATTTTCGGAAATTCGGATGTATCCGAATTCCGAATTACAGACATAACGAATGCAAACGAATCCGAATTCCATTTCCGAAATTCGGTAGCGTTCGTACGAACGTTCGTTTCGTTTTCTGTTCTTATTCGTTTCTTATTCATTTCGTTCGTTGGAGCAAAGTGACATTAGAGAAGGAGAAAAATATTTTTTCCCCCTCAAATGTCACTTTTGCTGCAAACAAACGAAACGAATAAGAAACGCATAAGAAACGAATAAGAACAGAAAACGAAACGAACGTTCGTACTAACGCTACCGAATTTCGTCCGAATCCCGAATCCGAATTGACTTTCACACCCGAATCCTGAAAAACGAAATAACACAAATCCGAATTTAAAACGAAACGAAACAAATTTTTTGGCAGTGCACATGTCTAATGACCAGTACAGACTAAGATGACCAGTGCGGACTAAAATGACCAGTGCGGACTAAAATGACCAGTATGGACTAAGGGGATCAGTACAGACGAAAATTACCAGTATGGACTAAAACAACCAGTATGGGCTAAGAAGACCACTATGGACTAAAATGACCAGTACGGACTAAGAGGACCAGTACGGACTAAGAGGACCAGTACAGACTAAGAGGACCAGTACGGACTAAGAGGACCAGTACAGAC
This sequence comes from Nanorana parkeri, assembly GCF_000935625.1. Taxonomy (NCBI): domain Eukaryota; kingdom Metazoa; phylum Chordata; class Amphibia; order Anura; family Dicroglossidae; genus Nanorana; species Nanorana parkeri. The sequence continues at coordinate 608,757 of NW_017306897.1, forward strand.
TAAGAGGACCAGTACGGACTAAGAGGACTAGTGTCTATCTATCTATCTATCTATCTATCTATCTATCTATCTATCTATCATCCGGGGTGCAGAGCACTCATATCTTTCATATTTTTCTTTCATCAGACCGCTATGTGTCTCTAGTCCTCGCTGTACCATCTTCCTAACATTAATTGTATTTCCATGCCATAAATCTTTTTGTACCAATACTAACCCATGACAAAATATATCAATGACAGAACTTTCGGTGCCAACGATACACCAAAGAAAATGGACAACCCATATCAACATGTCAGTGCTGAATACTTATATTCGGATGTTTTATGGATCTCTAAAGGTTAGGAATGAAGGCCTGTACATACTATACTATAACACTACACTCTTTTTTTCTTTGTCTCTTTACAGTGAGGGAGGATGGTGGAGAGTAGTATCCCTAAAGAGTGGTCGTGAGAACTACATACCTGCAAAATGTGTGGCAAAGGTCTACCATGGGTAAGGAACATCTCACTATTTTTATTTAAGAACAATCTGCTCATTTAAAAAAAACACTACAGCTTAGAAAAAGCATTACTGGAAATACTTGCTCTGTAGTGTTGAAGTCTTCAGCATTACAGAACTGGTCCAGTTGAATATGACTAACTTCTACATGATGCTGGATGCAGATTTTGTGTGTTTCTGTGTATAGGGAAAAAGTCTGCTTTAAAGTAGAAGTCTACCCAAATGTTTGTGTCTGGATTTGAATAGAGTGCGATAGGGTTAGACACTCTGTTTGGTTGTTACTACTGTCTACGTCAATGGTGGGGAGATTTTTGCCTTCTAGTATAAGAGGCTTTTTTTCCTCTTCCAAGTGGTACAAACTAAGCACAGACAACTAAAAAAAAAAACTAAAAGATATTCTAACACCTTGCTCTATCTATGGCTATATAAAAAAAAACTTTTGTCTTGACTTCCAGAAAAAGTAGCCAGAAAGACATCCACCAAGCAAAATATTGTCTCTAAACGTCAAAACATAAAAATAATAGATTGCAGTATATCAGTCTACTTGGTGGCTGCATATTTTTACCTGGTTAGTCTGCCAGTAACACATTTCCTGTCCCAGGGTTACAACGCTCACTCGATATGGAAGTTTGCTTAGACTGCCAGAAAACCACCCACGTTCCTGTTCTCCTCTGTGGACTACAGAAAACCTACCGCCTATGTTATGAAGAACTGCGCAGGGCTGATAACACTGCTTGAGATTTCAGTGCAGCACAGTCTTAGTGCACACAGGAAGCTCAATGGATTCCTGGCAGCATCTAACAGATATAGCAAAACACATTTAATGGTCTACTTAACAGAACAAATGGGAGCTAATAAGAGAAGTTCATAGTTAGGGATTACATACACTTTATAGAAAATGAAGAGTAACCAAGCAAGCAGTAACCTACTTGAAACAGGCTGTGAGAATGTAAAATGTTCATGTTCTTTTAGAGCCCATCTGCTTCTCTAACAAGTTTCTCTGACCTTTCAGGTGGCTGTTCGATGGCGTGGGGAGGGAGAAGTCAGAACAACTTTTACAGCTGCCAGAAACGAAGACCGGCTCATTCATGATTAGACAAAGTGAAACCAAAAAAGGTGAGTTGATGGAGTCAGTGTTTAGGATTTCTATGGCAACAGAGTATCAAGGGTTATTCTCAAAAGGGTGAAGAGTTTGGAGAGGCATGCAATGTAGCTAATTTGAGAAATTTCTCCAATTCAGCTCACTTTCCAGTTCAGCTATGTTGTCCTAGATCAGTGATGGCTAACGTTTTTGAAGCCGAGTGCCCAAAATCAATTTATTTATCTCAAAGTGCCAACATTGAAAATAAGTTTGGTATTGAGTTGCAGTTTGGCCGCTGGGGTTTAAAACACGTTCCACATCACTGCCTTAGGCAAAATAGGGAAACACACATATTCAAACATTTATACACTCAATAAAACACACACACATCACACACTCGTTAAAAAAAACATACACATTAAAAAACACATATTACACACTCATTAAAAAAAACACACACAAGCATTAAAACACATACAGACCACACACACATCATACATGCATTAAAACACACACATCACGCACATATCAAACACATTAAAAAACACAAATTACACCCTCATTACAAAAACACACACATCACACAAGCATTAAAACACACACAGATCACACATACAGGTGAAACTCGAATAATTAGAATATTGTGCAAAAGTAATTGCAGTAAGTGCTGCAAAAGGGGCCCAAACCAAGTACTGAGTACATATGCATGCTTGTACTTTTCAGAGGTCCGATATTGTTCTATTTACAATCCTTGTTTTATTGATTGCATGTAATAATCTACTTTTTTGAGGTTGTGGATTTGGGGTTCTTGGGGTTTTCATGAGCTGTAAGCCATAACCATCACAATTATGACAAATCACAGCTTGAATTATCTTGCTTTGCATGTAATGAGTCTATCTCATATATTAGTTTCACCTTTTAAGTTGCATTAGTGAAATAAATGAACTTTGCACGATATTCTAATTATTCGAGTTTCACCTGTACATCATATATGCATTAAAACACGCACATCTCACACATATCCCACACTCATTAAAAAAAGACACACATTAAAAAACACACGCATCACACACATCACACATGCATTAAAACACACACATCACACACATATTAAAAAAACACACACACATTAAAAAGCACACACATCACACACATCACACACATCACACATGCATTAAAACACACACATCACACACACATTAAAACAATCACATTTAAAAACACACACATATCACACACTCCTCAACTTGACCACCACGGGATGATTTTCATTTAATATATTGCTGGTTCGGCAATATATTAAATAGGATCCGGGCACCTGACAAGTTTAAAGTTGGCCGCCGCTATTCGCGGCAGCCATCTTTAAAATCCTAATGTGACATGGAGACCATATGAGCACTGGAGGCCTGCATGGAGCACCCCAGGTGAGAAACCGGAGTGTGCAGGCCCTGGCAACTGGCACCTAGGCTCGTGTGCCACCAGAGGGCCCTCTACGTACTCTCTGTGGCACGTGTGCCATAAGTTCGCCATCACTGTCCTAGATTGTTCACTTCTCCTGCCTTCTCCAAACTCTTCATCCTGTTGTGAATAACCCTGCACGAAATCTCCACTGCTCCAATCCAGCCTTTCTGAACCAGGGTTCCATGGAACCCTAGGGTATCTCCAGAGGCTTCCTTGAACAGTGGCAGATTGATCTCCCATCTACACCAACCACCAATATTAGGGGCAGAACATTTCCAGTAGTAGGTGCTACATCTACACTGACCACTAATGCAAAGGTGCACTACATTGAACACCTTGAAAAGTGGGTATTTCTCCACTGATTCCCAATTAAAGTGGGAACATTTCCATTGACCACCAATGTAAGAGACTCTTCTCCTACTGAACACCACTGTCAGAGGGCATTTCTCTACTGACCTCCAATCAAAGGGGGTATTTCTCTACTAATCACTAATGTAAAGGAATACACAGCTTTTCTGTTCATTTGTATTTTTGTTCCTTCACTTTATGACTATTATTGAAAAAAAAATTTGGGGATATAGAGTAGGAGAGAATTAGTCAATGATCAGCTATAGGAGTCAGATACTCTACGTATGCAATATTCTTTGTTTTCTTTAAAACCTTCTGGAACCTACCTCAAAACCTTGACCTGCAGATGTTGGGATCTCTGTCAGGTTTTGAATGCTGAGCCAAAGCAAATCTCACCACTCCAATTACTTAGCCGCCATCAGGACTCCCCAGGTGCTGGTCTAATAGGTTCATCTCCACCTTGGAATGTAGTAGTATACGAACAGACTGCACTATCCAGAGAATTCTAATACTTTAGACTTTATTGAAATTCACAGTAAATGCATTGCAACAGTGGATAAGATGCATAACACAGCAAATACCAGCACCGCAAGCCCCCAGCCAGCATACAACCTCTCACATGTTTTAACCGTAGGCTTATTCATAGAGATCTATGAATAAGCCTACGGGTGAAACGTGTTGCTGTTTTATACACCTTTATCCACTGTTACATTGGATTTGCTGTGAATTTCAATAAAGTCTGAAGTATTGGAATTCTCTGGATAGTGCGGCCTGTTCGAATACTACTACATTCCAAGGTGGAGACGCACCTATTGGACCAGCACCTGGGGAGTCTTGATGGCGGCTAAGGAAATGTTAATATTTGAATTCTCTGGATAGTGCGGTCTGTTCGAATACTACTACATTCCAAGGTGGAGACGCACCTATTAGATCATCACCTGGGGAGTCCTGATGGCGGCTAAGGAAATTGAAGTATTTGAATTCTCTGGATAGTGCGGTCTGTTCGTATACTACTAGGTTTTAAATGCTGTCTGGGTTCTGCACTTAGGAGAATTTCCCCACTTCCTCTCCAGGTAATGGATGTCAAGTTCAAGACGAAGTGAGACAAATCATTCCAAAGAGTTCACAAATAGGATTTAAAACCTGACAAGGGTTGTAGCTTTACCTCAATGGTTTTGGTTAGAAAGAAGTCTTACAGGCGAATTCAGTGGTAAACTGTATTCATTACGGTCTCATTCACAGGGAGGAGTCAATCAGAAACTCAAGTTCCTAATAAACTCTGTAAGAACAGAGGAGAAACCCACACTCCAATAAAGTAATATTGAATTGAGATTTACTCACTCTGTGTCTGGATACAACTGAAATGGGGTAGCAAAGGCTTAGCCCTGGATAGAAGAGAATAAGAGAAGCACCCAGAAAAGAAAAAGGAACAACACCAATTTTCATATTTTTCAATAAATTAGTGAATGGGGGACGGGGTGTTCGTTATCTGATTTTTTTTTTTTTAAAGCATTGTGTTGAAGTAAAATGATAAAAGGGTTCATAGGAGCCCATTTCTACTTCATTAGGGCAAGGGGTAGCATGCTTACCCGCCTCTACTGGAAGCAAATACATTGGTTATAAACCCCCCACAAACATTACCAACACTCCCCTAGGTAGAAATGTTTGCTTGCTATATTAGTACTAGTCTTAACATCTGGTGCGCCAGACTGGTTTTCCTGAGGAGGTGCAAAGAAAAACAAAAGTGGAGCACAGTAGTGATAGGACAAGCACACTTAAAAGATCATGAAGAACTTCCAAAATCTGTATATAAAGTAAAGAGCCTTACGTTTTTACTAAAAAGCCCCAGGGCTCAACACCGTAAAAACAAACAAGCAAAACATACCTGTAAATTAGATTCACCAAAGACCTATGGAGGGGCCTCAATCCTACAAACATCTTTATTACATAAAAAAATATAAAATGAAAGGCACATCTAAAATACACATAATATCACTACCTGGTGCTGCCACAAGGGAGCCCTTCTAAGTATTTGCTTAAAGTATACAGTATGAAAGCTGTTCCACTGCTAGGACAATATCCAAGGCATTGACAAATGTTTGTAAATCTCATGCAACTCAATAATAGGGATGCATATGGTAATGTCAATAACCAAAAAGACGGCATGCCCATCACAAATGAAATATTCTTGAGGAGATGAACACTTTGTAAGTTTAAAGAAATATCAGACTAGGTCCTCTTGGCAAACTTAGTTTTTCTATATATTCATCATCTGAAAATCAGCTTGACAGAACTTGAGTCGGACCTTTATGCACCTGCATCCTTTAAAGTATTCATTCATTCACTCACTCACATCTAGGGCTCTACTGGTAGGACCCACCATCTGAGGTTCTGTGGCCTCCTTTTTTTACACTGCAACTCCAATTTCTCCATTCCACTGCAACACTGAGCTGACTTTATGGACAGGTTACAATAATAAAAGAAGTAGCTGGAAGGACAGCGTGAAGTCAGCTGGCAGAAGCCATGAGCATTCGGCTTCCACCAATGCTCCACACCAGTGGCGTAACAACCGGGGGGGCAGCAGGGGCGCGGGCCCCGGGCGAAAAGTGAAGGGGGGGCGCCGGCCGAAATGAGATGGATATTGACTGAAATCTTTGTGGTAACATAGAACTAAACCAGAACTGATGTATTTTTTGTCATTTTCTACAGGATCTTATTCCTTATCTGTCAAGCACAGACAGGTGAAACATTACAGAATTTTCCGCTTACCAAATAACTGGTATTATATCTCTCCAAGACTGACCTTCCAATGCTTGGAGCACCTGGTCAACCACTATTCAGGTATTAACATTTTGTATCTATTTTAGAATTATATCTTTGGAAGATTTTAGATAATGATAACGATTATCCTGATACAAATAATATTAATGTGAGTTAATATTTTACAAAGCTTGCAGTGATATATATAGATAGGAGAGACATTTGGTTCCTATAGTTAAGGGCAATTTGCATTTTGCACCTTTTCCTTTGCCTTAATAAAGCCTAACTCCAGCCAAACCTTAGTCGTTTTTTAATAGTGGAACCTTTGTATATACTTATTAAGGATATTTCCTGTTCTACTAATAACACATGAAATTAAGGAAAGTCTTCCCATCAGGGTGCAGCAATAATAACTAATAAGAAATAAGAAAACTGCGGGCCTTGGTTAGAGTCTATATCAGGTAGGAATGAAGGTAGGAATGAAAGGCTGCTCTCTTGGTAACATAATATATCACAACATCCATCTGTTGTAGAGAAGGTAAAGCAAAAGGAATGCAAGTGCTCGTCTCCGTCAAAACCACAATGTCTGTGTGTGCAAAAGAATGCTCTATACCACTATAATCTTTATGAAGTTGGCATGCTTATGGGGTTCATCAGTGCTGTGAATAAATGTGTGGCCACTCATTCCAGTCTCCACATTCCTATAATGATGTCAGCCTTTCAGATGCTGTTTTTGTGCTGTTTTTTTTTTACATCTCAATATCATTATAAGCACTTCCTCCTGCATAAATGCCTGTTCTGCTAAGCATCCCTATCTATATTTCTGTGAAGGTTCTCATTCATCCAGGTCATGGTATATCTGTAAAAAATAAGAAGAGCCACACCCTCTGGTCAGGATTCAGCACTGTACCTACATCAAAAAGAAAAAGGTCACTCATTTGAAGACAGTCAAGTCTGCATCCTACACAGGGAGGAGGACTGGTTTAAAAGAGGTGTGCAAGAGGCCAATTATGTAAAAATGGAGAAGCCAGGCTTGAATAGAGGTGGAGGGGGAGTGAGACATCTATTGTCTGCCATATACAATGATGTTTCAACACCTCTCTCTGGGCAGGTTAATAACACCTCCTAGCTCCCATTATGCAAATGCATCAACACCTTACCTCCATGAGGTCTCTGACCCCATGCTGGTTGCGATTAACAGATTATGTGGATTGGAGCAACATTCACCATATTTATTCCCAGATAATTTTTGTACAAGTCATTCTGAATTGAGAAAGCTAGTTGGATATCCAGTGAAACGTCTTCAAGAAAAATACAGCAAGTCCAGTTGCCGTGACTTATTTTTTACACATATCCCTATCTATAGCATTAATTGGCTTAATCCAGTTTCAAGTCTCACATTACTCTGCTAAGCAAGTTTTTTTTGAGTTGCCATTTCACTCTTTACTTTTATTCACAGCCCTGATGAAGGGGGCACAGATTCCAGATGTCTTGCCCCCCTTGAACCTACAATAAGCATTTCAACTTCAGAGCATTCTTCTAGACACATGCTAGGCCACTCCTGATTAAGCACTCATATTTTATTAGCATTAAAAAACTGGCTAGGGTACTAACCCTTCTCCAAACATCTGGGTACTACTGAAAAAATTCTGCCTACTTCCTGTCCTTGGTGACCAAATAGATGTCCATGTTCATGACAATGTTCATGTTCTGTCAGACTGAGCACTGCTTCTAAAAGAGCAGTGGATGGAAAAATGAAGACTATGACCTTCCTTTTTACGTTTCCCCTACAGAAAATGAAGATGGGCTCTGTTGTGTTCTCACCACCCCGTGCCTCACCCAGCAGTCGGTAAACCTCACTGAAGTACTTGGCAGTCAAGAAATGCCCGTCATGCGGAGAAAGAAGCCCTTTAACTGGAAGAGTACGAAGAAGTGAGTAATACCAGCATTCATAACACAAAACATTTTGACACATAGGTGGTTGTCCAGGCACTTAGATGACTGGGCATGGACTGGACCATGCAGGGCTTCCTAGCAGGAGATAATAAATGGCACTGACTAATGAAAGAGCTTCCAATCAAACACAGAAATATTTTCACTTGCGAAATTACCATCTGAACTGTGTGCTGCTAAAATTCAGGAAGTGAATTCAAGAATGTGGAATGATCTGTCAATGCTTGAACATAAGCCTTTTAAAAAATAGGCAAACAGCTCAACATTTCTTGCTCTCGTTATGGGATGTGCCCATCTATGGCCAGCCTTAATTGTTCTTATAGAACAGTCTTCCTAAATGAACTAATGGGCCCTAAAAATAAATGACTATTTTCACTATGAGCTTGTTCCTGAAGTTCTGCACTAATATGCCAGGAAATCACATATTGCCAACCCTGTTGGCTCCATCCAGTGGAGTAGCTATTGGACTAGGGACCCTACTGTGAAATGTGGACCAGTGCCCACCTTCCCATATGTAGTCCCCACCATACTACCAACCAGAATCGCTAAATGTAACTCCAGAGCTCCCAGTAAGTGCTTTAACTCTTATTCTTCACAGCAGAGCTGCACAGTAAAACCTCCCCATGCCACTGGCACTTGGTCATCTGATTTTGTATGTCACATAAGCAAGTACATGGGAAGTGTTCCTAAACTCTGTGGTGGCATTTAACAGCTTTCCTGAGTAGGATAACCACGCACCACCTTTTGGCCACCACCTTACAAATGAGCAGTAACAATTGATTTTATGAAGCAATGAATCGGTCAGTAACCTCCATGGGTTACTGATCTAAAGCAGGGGTTCATTGGCTGGTGCAACCGATTCAATTCTTTCTACACCAGAGCGGCTACCTCATTATCCCATCACCGCTAGGACCAAAAGTTGCTACTTCATATGGTTTTTCCTTCTGTCATCTGTTCCTTAAAACTCATTGTGGGCTCCTCAAACTCCTTATAAGGAATAAACAGGGTGAAATGTTACCTAGGTTTTTGTAAAAATACCACTTTGCACACCAAAGAGAATAGTAAAATGTTTTTCTATGATAAGTGAATGATGTTATTCAAACTGTGGTCTTTGGAAACACCAATGGCTCATGCCATTTTGACATTCTCATTGATAAAGACCCCCCGCAACCTGAAGATGCAAACAGCCAAATATATTGTACTATAGGTCACAATTTACTCAAACAAGAAAGTCACCATGGTAATTATCTACTGTATATAAATTTTGTGCACTCTCACGTCTTCCTTTTCTTCAGAAATGGTCAGATCATGTGGTTAATATTTTCAGTTGGTATGTGGTTTATGTATTCCCTTCTCCAACCTTTTTAGCCAGTCCTGTTTTACTGTGCAGTTAGAAATTAAAAACTGAGAAATTAAAAACTGAAATCGTTAAACAACGAGACAATCCCTGGAAAATGCTGATTTCTGGAAGCAGGAAGTGAGCTGTGTACTCCAAAATATCTCCCCTTATTCAATAAAGCTTCTTAACAATAGCATTAAAGTGCAACTCAAATTAAGGCTAGCTTCACATCCATGCACAGTGCTTGGTAATGCAAAATATGGTATGTGGTGTGTTCCATGAGCATTTTTTAGAATGGAGATCCAAAGCACATCTGCAGTAGCCTACAGCACACCACACTGCCCATGCTGTGCATTGTGGTGTGCCATGTTAAAAAAATAATACGTTTCATTTTTGTGTTTTTTTGTCTTTTGCTAAGCTTTGTCTCTTGCCTTAATGTGTTGCAAGTTAATTTATAATTAACAATAATTTGTTTAGTCCTGAACATAAAAAAACTGAACATTTCCTTAAAAGAACTACAATAAATTCTATCCTCTCTTTTCCAGAGTTTCATTAAGCACAGAAGAACCAGACCATGCCTTAGAAACAGACGACTCTTTTCTCAGTTACGGTCTTCGTCAAAGCATTGCCTCCTACCTGTCATTGGCTGAAGATGAAAGTTGTTCCCTCACAGGCAATGAACAGAATAAGAATCAAACCCGGAGAAGTTGTGTCTTATCCTCTGTCAACACCAGGAGTAACTTTATGTCTAACAGAGCAAGCTACACCGAAGGCTGCAGATGAGGAAAGCAAGACCCTACACTATAAACTTGACTTCTAATTTCAAGCAACCCAAAACCAATAAGAAGGATTCTTCCGTATGAACGTGACTTCTAGATTCAAGTGTCCCAAAACCAATGAGAAGGACTCTTCTTTATAAACTTGACTTCTAGTGTCACGCAACCCATGATCTACGAGAAGGCGTTTTCATTATAAACTTGACTTTATGCCACTCACGACCTACGGAAAGGCCTTTTATTATAAATATGAATTTAGTCCACTCAAGACTTACGGGAAGGATTCTTCATTATAAACTTGACTTCTGCTTTCGCACAGCACAAGACCTACAAGAAGGCCATCCATTATAAGTTGACGTCTACTTTCATGCAACCCAAGACCTATGAATCGAAATACGCCCATAGAATTTGTTGCGAATTTTGGAAATATTATTTATTATTTGGCAAAAACATTTTAGATTGCCAGTCCCTGCACCACCTTAAGCTTTTGGAGTTTTTGAAAAAAATTTGCAGAGACTTTTCTACAATTGAGAGTTACATTTCGATACACTGTGTTTTAGGGAACAAGTTTCCAATTGCAAGACATAATTTTTATGTCTATATGCCTCCAGAATCAAAAGGCATTCTTTGTTTACTATGATTCACTTTACAACTAATGGTGTATGTTTGACTGGTTTGATAGTGCTAAGGCATCTGCTTTGGGGGCAATACTCAGAAAATTGCCCACTACAATGATAATTTAAAGGAAGGGCTTTTTAAGAGGTTAAATATTACTTAAAGCCTACTCAGATAGAGTGATAAATTGCTGCCTGTGTTTATTTGTGGAGATTTGCGCTCACTTCCTTTCTTAATAATGGGGAAGCTCTCTGATGGCAATGAAAGCACAGTTACTTAGTAAAATAGACAAAGGTTAGAAGATCAATTAGGGTTTTATTTATTTTCTAGTGACACCTGTTCCCACTCAGTTCCTGTCATGGTGTCACTGGGACAGGAAGTGAAGGAAAAACTCACCAATGAAGACAAAGACAGCAATAGAAATTTGACAGAAGTTTTAAATTGACCCCAATCCTATCAATGCTGATACTGATATTAGAGTTTTGGGTGCAGGCTGACAGGGCTGTATTGCCCACTTACTTATATCCTTAGATAACTTTGTCAGAAGCATCTCCCTGATGAATTTCTCCATATCCTGCTGTAGGCAATATAATTAGTTCTCACTTGCCAGCTATGATATTTTACAGCATGGACAATGGAGCAGGAATGGTGAGAAATCTTCTTAAACTGATTATTTGTTGTGGCAGCGGAAAGGGGGGAGTAGAAACATTTGACAATAAAGTACCTAAGAGATGCAAGAAGACAGTGGGATTCAGCCCTCCTCCTCCAGGCGCTACCCATAACTATCAGTTTGTATTTGTTTAATGGTAATACCTAATTTCTGTAATAATTCAAATTGAATTATTGAAGATGCCATATTACAAGCAGCTTACATGCTACACTATACATAAACAACATGTGAATGTAGCAAAAACAAATAAAGTGCTTTGCAATGTAAAACTCCTCTGATGGCTCCATATGTATATAGATTTTATAGTTTGATGTAACAAATACAATATACATTTGGATTCATCTTGCAAAGTTATAAATTGCTCTTGTATTGTTACTCTCTAACGAGTTTGGTAACAGAATCAGTTGTGTATGTAATGCAGTTGTCGCCCACTGGTTTTCCTATATGTCTTTGGATCTAACCTCCACCAGTGTCCACCAACACCAATTACAAAGATCTCATCACAGGTGACAAGCAATTATTTGATTCCATGATTGGGAGCCACAATGATTTTAGAGAGTGGGAGTTGTCAGGATTTGCATGCTCAAAGCTGGAAAATGAAATGTAGATAAATTAACTTTTGGCACGGGCATCTGGGAAGGGTTTATTGCCATTTAAGAGTTGACAAGCTTACTCTGAAGGTCTGAAAAACCATAAATGTACCACAGTTAGTGGTCTGTATCCACTGAGAGAAGGACTGTCCTGATGATGCAGGAGCATACCGTAGACTTTGTAGAGACACAGATGTCAAGGAGGTGCACTGGAGCTCCCTGGACACTTGGGGACACTGGGGCACACTGGAGACACTAGATGATACAGGGTGGACTTGGAGAACAAGGGGACACACAAAGGAGCTACAGGGTGCACAGAGGCACACTTGAAGTAACTAGATGACACAGGATGCACTGGGGCATACCTGAAGACAGGACAAGACCAGAGGTGCATTTGGAGTCAATAGATGACATAAGGCTCTCTATGGTACACCTGGAGACATAGTGGCACACTAGGAGTCACAGGGTACACAGAGATGCACTTGGAGCCACTAGATGACACAGGGTGCACTGAAGCATACTTGGAGACAGGGAACGCCCAGAGGTACACTTGGAGTCACTAGATGACACAAAGCTCTCTAGGGTGCACTTTAAGACATGGGGATTCACAGGGGCACACTAGGAGTCTAAGACGCAGACAGGTGCACTTGGAGTCACCAGATGACAATGGACGCACTGGGGCAACACTTGGGGACATGGGATGCAAAGGGGTGCACTTGGAGTGACTAGATTACACAGGGCGCACCAATTAGGAGAGTTGTTTTCTGATTGGCTCCAACACTGGTGCTCCGGGTGAGTGTGACAAAATGCTGACAAAATAAATGCTGGAAGATACCTGAAATACCTCTCTTTTAGTTTTAAGTTTCAATAGTTTGAAATGGCAAGGCTCTAAATATTCTTATTCCCCTTTTTTCTCAATTTCTAAAGGTGAACAGGTAGCTAACAAGGTCAAGGAAGTATGGATCTAAACCCTAAAATGTCTCACCAATTAAAGCAAGCAAACGTTTATAGCTAAGAGCACACAAGTAGAAAATACCTGGTCATCCAAAGAACTTGCAATATATTTCATACAACCATGCTTTTTGTCCACTGTGATTGATTAAGAGTCTTTATCAGTTGTGATTGGTTAGGAATCTTTAGTACTTGATGCCTGTAACATATATTAGGGGTAATACCCTTCTTTAGCTTCATGCCAGGACTACTGCAAGGTACAGTGCTTGTCCGAGATCATTGATACCATCCAGGGAAATAAGTAACTGAGCTTCTGGGCTATTCAGAAGACTCAACTGGAGATAAGTGTTTTCTATTCATTTGTAGCTCATTTACCAAAACGTACATCCTATTGCTTTATGTCTAGATCTACTCCTCTTTACATACACTGCTAAGCAACTTAACACTATACATAACATTACAGAAGCAAGGGTTCTGCTTAAGATGGTGTGGTGTTTCAGCTTACCATTAGTGCAGCTCTTCTGATGGCTTTGTTCTCTGCTGACAATAAGTGAAGGCTGGAGATATCAGCTCCTCCTCGGTCCGCACCAACACAGATCTGTTCAGGGTCACCACCGAAATTAGCAATATTTTGCTGGACCCACTTCAAGGCTGCAGTCTGGTCTAGTAGGCCCCAGTTCCCATTTGGCACAGTCTTACCTGCAAATGGGTATCAGATCAGCTTTATGAAAAATATGGTCACATCCGAGTACAATTATCTTTTGCTTCATACAATCCTTTTATTACATGGCAATGCATGTATACTGAATATGTTATACTTGAAAAGCAATCATTGAAGTACATATACTGTAGACCCAATTCTTAAAATCTCATACAAGCTTTGACATGTTAATGTAATTCCAGATGTTTTCAGTCTCATTAAATCTGAAGCTCTCATTAAAATAATGCCTGATGATCCAGCCAAAAAGGCCTGTGTTCAGGCACTACCTTTTATGGGGTGACAGCTGTCTCCCAACTGCTCTCCTGTATTGTCACCATGTCACTTATGTCCTCAGATAGAGACTACAAGCGGCGGCGATTTAGGAAACTAAATGTCTGTTGCAGTGCATTAACATATGCGCATTAATATGCAATATTTGTACCTTAATGTGCGTTGCAACTTACCAAAACTTATCGAGAAGTGCCCATGACTCTTTTTTAGTAAAGCAACACTGCGGCACATCGTGCATTGCACTCTCTTGCACAGTGCATTGGAGCAAAAATCACAATGCATGGCACTGCAACATACCACACAACAGAGGAGGGGCATTCCCGCACATTGCTGCAGTGCAAAAGTGTGAACGGGCCCTATTGAAACTTTAATTTTACTTTAAAGTTCTACTCTTGGCAGCAGAAAAATATACCCTTGCAGTAGGGCCTTATCCCTCCAGCAGGCTTCTTCCAGGTTGTGTGACTGGTCCTCCGAAGCCTCTTCGCTTCGGGCTCTTTCCAGCGACCACACAAGCAGTCTTCCATTTTAGGTGAGGACAGCAATGGCCCATCCACAGCCAGTGTACTTTTAAAAAGAAATCCCGGAACTCAGCTTTACAAGGAAAGAGTAAAGCGAAGGAGGAAATGTCTTTTTTTGAAGTATGCCATTGTTGGTCTACAATAAGCCTGGAAAATGTAACTTTGTTAATTGCTGCCACATGTAAAGAATAAAGCTGTTTTGTTTTATGAGGCAGTACAAACACTTTCATGAACTTTCAGAGGCTAAATCTTAATATTGGAAAATAATTTGCTGCAGATTGCATAATTAAAGACTGATCATGCAATTACAACTTTGCTGAGTGCAATCTGGACCAGATTGCAGTTTTGTGATCTCCGGGCCAATTTAACATAACCGCAGAACCCTGAGACAACACATATTTGCATAACCTATACAAATGATATATATGCATTCTACATAAAATCAAACATACATTTTATTTTATTTCAATGTCAACTAATACACCTAAAAGTGATATTTTAGTTGTAGATGAAATGTGGTGAGTTGAGTCAGCCCCTGGCTGACTTTAACAGTGAGATCTCCCTGTGTTAAATGAACTTCGCACATTACACATCACTAACAATGAAATGACCTTATAGGAGAAATATTGCCTGGACTGCTCATAATGGTGGATCGGCAAACAATCATATATCTATGGGTCATATATCTATTGTTAAACAATCCAAGTAGTGATAGATTAAAATTGTTCGTCTCACAAAATTGTTATTGTCCCTCAGCGATAAAGGCAGCCCAGCAGGAGTGTGACTGGAACATAAACATGCCCATCCATCCAAAGAAATCATTCATTTTTGTTTCATCATCATTCTAAAGAACAATCAAGCAAGGGTCATATCTTCTGGCCACCTTCCATTCTAACTTTACCCAAATAAGCCCAAACTGTCCTTCTTTTCCCCGAACGTTGCCCTATTTTCCACAAAATCTATTTGTTCACCAATACCATTGGGACTTTCCTGCTAGAGTTAGGACTTTTGAGGGGTAGGTGGACCATCCTAAGCCCAGACAAAGATGTAAGCTTGACAATGTAGGAACTTACCAGCACTTAGGAAACCGAAGACACCAACTCTGTACCCTGCGGTCACAACGATAATGTCCCCTGTGGCAGCTTGGTATGATCCATCAATAAACGTCTGCCCATTCTCACCGTAGTCACTGGGACTGTTATGAAAGTACAAGAGGATGGCTGTGCTCAGTCTCTGTAAACAGAAGATGAGGAAAATTAACAAGAAGAAAAGGATACAGTATAGGTAGCATCTAGAGCTCCAGTTTAAAATTTGTTTACGTATCTATAAAATTAAAAAAATATATATATGTTTATAAAACTTCCTCAGTGCCCTGTGGTATGTTCCCAATACTGGAACTGAGAAAGCCACTTGGATGATCAAAGAGTAGATGCTGGATGAACATCAACATTACAGAACAAGTCCAACTGTCTAACTGCTACTAGCTGTTTTGCACATGTCTAGACAAAGTTGGGGTGTATGTAGCCATATTTTGGATTATTGCAGTATAGGTGACAAGTTGTGCACTGGAATCTACATGGAATCTTCTGTGTTACCAAATGAAACCAAGAGCTCACATTAAGGTGAAGTGTCTTAGGAGTACTGGCTTTGCCAAGCTCCTCTCCCCACCCCGCAAGATGGAGGAGGACAGGTAGAGGTTACGGCAAAAGGAGTTTAGGCAAATATGTATTACAGGCAGAATCTTGAGATAGTGAAGTGACCCTTTATTTTGCCCATGCAGTGCAAAGTAATAGGATCAGTTAAAGTGTTAAACAAAAACGTATCTTATTTGTGTATCAGTCAGCTGTAGATCCTCAAATCATCTCTGAATTGGTGCCGACACTGTCCTTCCTTCTGGAGGGTGACTACTTTTATTCCCCATGGTCCCTGTGTGTGTTGTAAAGTAGCCACCACTCCAAGCTCGCTCTCGTGATGGACTACAGTCTCATGTTTAGTTTACTAATTTGTATTGAGATTGTAGTCCATCATAGGAATGAGCTTGGATCAGTGACTACTTTACAACACACATAGGGACCATGGGGAACAAAAGTAGTGAAGTGCCGCAGTAAGGAGAGCTGAGCATGTGCTGCTATAGAAGAGGAAAATCATGTAGTTCTTTTGCGTGGTCTTGTAAGGACAATGGAAAGGGTCAATTAAAAAAAAAGGGAACTGCAGATCCTAACAGGGGTTTAATCATTTCCTTCTTTATCACAAGAAAAGGCTACACAAAGCCCAAAAACATCAGTCTGGCATCGCTGGTTCAGCAAAATCCTCTCTACTCTTGTTTTTCTATTACATTTGATACAACAGAGCTCTGCTAGCAGAACACCGCTCCTCCAATGAATTGTCTTTGGCTTCCAATATAAACATTAGAGCACATTGCAGAATCTTGTTTTTGGAAATGATGAAGAAACATATTGGCATGTTCCTAGTCTTATCCAACTCCAAATTTCTAATTCATTGTCAGAATTTTTTGTAGTAAAAAAATTGCAATAGGGCTTAAAGGTTTTCTAAACCCTCTGTTTTTTTTTGCATATATCTACTGCTAGCAAGCAGTAGAGATGATTTGAGGAGCTATTTTTAAGATTTAACTCCTGAGTTTAGTGTCACTTTGAAGATTAAATAACATAATAATAAACTTACTGTAATTTTGGGAACAAAGACATTAAGATACAAGCAGTCTTCACTAACAGAAGAGTACTGGGCCTTCCCATCTCCTGGCTGTAGGCAGCTTGACCTGATGAATCCAAGAAACAACAGTTATGGTACAGTGTACAGAGCACACAGATGATGTATATCTGTTCTTAGTCCTGTGCAGTAACAAACTGTACAAATGAATGTTCTTGGACTAAGAAAACCGTAAAAGGGTTGAAAAAATAAACATTGATAAAGGCTGATCTCCAGGCTTTCCTTCAATCTTGCACAGTTGTACCGACTCCTCTCCTGGACTGAAATTGCTTCCTCTGCTTACTGTGAGCTTCTCACAATGTGCATTAGAAAATGAACTATGAAAGATATAGCCCGGCTCATTTCCTTGCTAGAGGATCTAGCCCTTTCCTCCTCAGCCTGACTGTCCCTGATCCGCCTCATTGGATTTCAGTTCTGTCAATAGTAGAGGCTCAGCATTACATGTGGGTGTTACCTAGGTGGTCTGCATACAGATACAGTCTGCCTAGCAATGCCCACTACTCCAGATTGACAACCATTCATTAGGTTAATTTTGATAGTTGCATAACTCCGCCCAAGAGCCAGCCTGCTGTTTGCATCAGTCTAAAGGTTCTTGAGAGGAATACCGGGGCCGGCCCCTCCCACCAGCCATGATCTGCCTGCATTGCACAGTGGAGACCCTGTGATGACATCCTGGAAATACAACAGGAAGTCAATGGAACCCCCCCTTAGACCCTTGTCACCAAAAGAGTTATTCGCATTGGTGGATTTTCCCTCACCCTTCACTGACAACCACACAATTTGGGGTTTCTGATAGCAGTGGTCTGTAGGAAAAAAAAAGGGGATGAATTTCCCTTTTGGGAACAGAGGCAGCAAAAAAAATTCTGACGAGGGTTTTCACACTTCTCACTAATTCTCTCAAAGCTGAAATTCCTGCAAAATTAATCTATTTTCTAACAACAGAAAAAATGGTTCCATCCAAAGTAAACAACAGGCTTCCAATTTAATATTTGGTAACCCCCCCCATGCTGTATGTCACATGATTCATGCTTTACCTAACAAAAGTGGCATTCCACGTGCCAGTCCAAGTATATGGACGTGGAGGTTGGAAACGGTTCTCCCCAGTAGGTGGCGCAGCGTAAGGGACACCAAGGAACTGGTTCACAGTCTTAACATCCGAGCCAATAAGAACAGCTTGAGATTTGCCCACAACAATACCCTGAGGAATGGTGACTGATGCCGGGGGATGGGCAGGAGCTAAAAAAGGAAGATAAAGAAATTTACAGGGTTATTCACAAAAGAGGGAAGAGTTTGGGGAAGGCAGGAGAAGGGAACAATCTAGGACAACATCGCTGATTTAGAAAAATCCTCTAATTCAGCTCACTTTGCAGTTCAGCTATGTTGTCCTAAATTGTTCACTTCTCCTGCCTTCTTCAAACTCTTCACCCTTTTGTGAGTAACCCTGATAATTTTAGATTTAGTTAGACATTGAACTAGATGGCATCATGATAAGGTTAAAAAACAACAATTTAAAAAAGGACCCCTTAGTCAATGCATTAAAAAAGTCAACAAAAATATCCATAATATAATCCGTAATATCCATAATAGAAGGCTTCAGTGCTTTCTTCAGTGGAATATGTATGCAGTTCCGAAGTTCTGACCTCCCTCTGATAGACAATAGATATGTATTGCAGGTCAGTAACTCTGACAATATTAAAGGACAGGTGCACATTTAAACAAAGTGCACTTATCCTTTCCTCCCCTGACTTAACAGATCTTACCCTACGCAGATGTATACTTACCTCAATCCAATGCCTATGGCCTCTGGTGATTGTTTTCATCCCATGCCACAATTCCTCTCTGTCTTGGATACACCTGCACAGTAGAGCCCTATAGACTTCTATGGGGATCGTCCACCTCTGTCTCTCAGCCGGAAGACAATCCCCATAGACTTCTATGAGGCTCTACTGTTCAGGTGTGGTCAAGAGAAAGAGTTTATCACCAAGTACCTTTATGTTGCTCCACAAATGCCCTGAACATCATGGCAGTGGTGGGCAAGGTAAGCTGGACAAAGCTCTCAGTTACTGAGCACTGACACCAACAAATCAGTAAAATGGGGCAGTGCTGCACCACTGGGCTGTGTATGAACCCAATGCGCAAGGCAGAATTGATGTACTGACTTTAGCGTTGCCTCTAGAAACTTGGGAAGGTGGCAGGTAACCAACATGTCACCCAACACATATGCAAGGTGGTGACTGCCCGTCACAAGAAACAGGTTGGAAGAAGCTGTTTCCAGGGGGGGGGGGGAGATATAATTTTTTTGTCATACAGAATAAAACACTTGCATTAAAAGACCTAATTTCAGATAAGCCAGAACATCTTCTGTGCATTTTCCTTGAGGTCCATCTTTTAAATGGCTTCCAGCCAAACTGGTCCTACTTTAGATTGCAAGCTTTTTGGGGTTTAGACTGATGTGAATGGTTCAATGTTCCCAGTAAAGCATTACAAAAAGTTTAAACTATATAAATAAGTATAATAAACATTTGAATGGCTTCCTGTTTCCTGGTCTAAGTAGCCTTTTTGACCCAACTGAAGATGCTCCTACTAAAAGCCATGTACTGATTTTTTACTTTCATGATCAGAACTGTCGGAGTTCATCTGCAAAGGAGGAGATAATACCAAGGACAAAGGCAAATAGGCAACATAGAGTTCCCCTTTAATCATATCTGTATGCCTTTTATGCAGTACATGCCATACCTCGCTTCCTGAAGATGTAAGTTGCGGGTTCTCGGACTAGAAGCTGACAACGATGTCCTTTCAGACTGTAGTAGCAGTTTTGTGTTTCTGGATAAAATCGACATTTTATGGCAGTCTGTAGCACATTAATAGTAGTTGTGACACACGTGGGGACCCGTGCACACTCTGCGAAGAAATCACATAGGGTGGGAAGACAATTAAACAATGACTTTATTCCAGAAGTCCATGGTTTACCCACCTCCATGTAATGTTTTGCACCCTTGCTTAATATGTTTAGCTTTTTCTTTAAACTCAAAATAACAAGCGGTAGGACTAGTAGGGACCAGCAACCCTGCACATATGAACTAAACAGCAAACCCATCCAAAATGTATCTTTTTTTTTTCGGAAGGAGTGAGCTGTATTTGATTCCCTGCCTAATCTATAATACAAGCAGAGAAACGGGATATTGGAATGCTGGATTCTATTGTGTAATCGAATATCCCAATGGAGTGTGTCTACTAATGTAGAGGCCAACTTTCTGATACATAGGGGCTCTTTGATCAATCAATCAATCATAAAAACAGGAAGCAGAGCGCCAAACAAGTGTTGCCGTCAAACAGACTACCTTCATCAGGTATAACAGTGTTGGATAAGGATATCTTGATTCCTGACAACAGGAGGTAAGTATGTATCTTGAGCGTACAATTTCTAGAGGAGCAAGCCTTGCTGGGTTAGCAGGCCTACCGGATCTAATTTATTGTCCAGAATCTTGGAAAGAAGCTTTCCCACAATCACAGGTTTAGCAGACCTACTGGATCCAACTTATTGTCTATAACCTTGGAAGGAATCTTTCCTACAATCACAGTGCAGCCATGGCAGGAAATGTTCAACTTTTTCGCAACACATGATTCAACAGTTGTGTGATTCAAGTCCTTTAGTGAAATCGCTATAGGAATATATGGATGACTCATATAAGCCAGTGAAAACAGTAGTTTAGCAGAAAAACTGAGCTTGGCTTGTCACAGCTGTGTCAGGAATACAGAGAAATCCCCTTGCCAGGGTTTCAAACAGCAAAGAAGACATGGCATGCCTGGCCTACCTGACCCAAACTTGTGCCCAGCATGCTTGACCCAAAAATGAGAGATGCATGTTGGGCAGAGTCACTCTCTCAATGAAAATCACAGAAAACTATTTGGTGTAAGTTCTAAACCTACTGCTCTGCTGAAGCTTGATGGGGGCACCTGTCACAGGAATTTGAGGGCAATCCCCATGACATGACATCAATCAGCAAAGAAGATCTACCGTGCCTACCCTACTTGACCCAAGTCGATCAAACCCAGCCTGCTTGACCCAAAAAAAGAAGAGATGCATGATGGGCAGAGTCACTCTCTAAATGAAAAATCACATAAAACATTTTTGCTTAAGTTCTAAACCTACTGCCCTGATGAAATTTGCTGTTGTAACTATGTCCTTGTAGGAAGTCAATGAAGATGTGCTATTCTTGGCTGTGGTTTTATATACTGAGAAATTTTGCGATTCAGTAATGGCCTATAAATATGTATGGAATTAATGGTACATTCGGGAACATTGATTGTGAAGTCTAAGTTAGTGTATATTTTAGGGACGTACCTTCCAAAAATGTTGCTTAGAGCAAACATCTGACCCAGTTTAGGCCTCGTCCAGGCCAAAAAAACACCCTTGACTGTGCTGCCTATATGCATGTGTTGCTGCATACTTTTTGTCTGTCAGCTTTTAATGTGCATTGCAAGCCACAAGCTGCAGTAAAATGTAGAACTGAAATTTTTTACACTAATGTAGTTTTCATGCCTTTGCATTCTGGGTAAGCTAAAAATTACAGTACATTGCTTATGATGTGAACATGCCCTCAGGCATTGATGGGCCTTGAAGGAGACTTTACCTGAGAGACAGTAACTCTGCACTGTGGTAAGGGGATTGGACGATTCTCGACTGATCTGCACTTCGTCATAGGTGGAGAGGGAAGAATCAGTTGTCACAGCACTGGGGTCCAGAGTTATCCAATCATCTAGCGGCACTGCAATGGAGCAGAGGAGAAATTAAGATAGACTACTGAAAATTGTATGAGGAATTGATACATCATCATATGATAAATATGTAGCTATGTATTAACCCTGAAAAAAAAGGTGATAGGGGATGGTTTGGGGAAGGGGGGGGAGTGGAAGTAGGGTACAGGAAAGGAAAAGACAAAGACAAAGGAAATAAAAAGAGAAAACATAGGAAGTAAAGAAAGAAAACAAAACAAACCGACATAAGAAAAAATAAATAAAAATGAGGGGAGAGGAAAAGAGAAAGGGGAGGGAGGAGGAGGAAAAGAGAGGGTTGGGGGGGAGGGGGGAAAAAAAGATAGGGAGAGAAGAAAAAGGGAAGGGGGAGGAGGGGAGAGGAGAAAAAGGGAGAAGAGGGGAGGGAAGAGGAGGAGAAAGGAGAGGGGGGGGATCGAAGATAGGCGAGAAAGGGAGATGAGGTGGAGGGGAGGGCATGGTAGAGGAGAGGAGGGAATAGGATGAAAGAGAGAGGGGAGAGGAAAGAAAGGGAGAGAAGGGGAGAAGAAGGGAGATGAGGGGAGAGGAGAGAATAGGAGGGAAGAGAAGTGTAGAGGAGAGGAAAGAGTAAAGCGTGGGAGTGGAGGGGAAGGGAGGAGAGAAGGGAAGAGAGGAGGGAAGGGACAAGAAGAGGAGGGATTGAAAGACAACGGGAGATTAGAGGGGAGAGGAGAAGAAAAGAAGGGAGGAGAGAGAAGGGTAGAGGAGAAGAGGGTAGGAAAAGCAGAAGAAGAGAGAAAAGGAAAATAAAAGAAGGATGAAGAGAAGGCAAGAAAGGAAAGGAAGAGGGGGAGGTAGGAAGGGTAGAGGAGGAAGAAAGGAGGAAAGGGGGGAATTAAGGAGAAATGGGGATAAGCAAATGCAAAAAGATGAAAGGTAAAAGCTGTACAGGAATAAAACACAGACATGAAATAAAACATGGGATTATGAGTAGTTTTGTCTCAATGATTCTCCACACTGCAGGATACACGGCTTCCAGCTGCATCAATATGTGGTTGAGGGCAAAAGGTAAAACAGCAGCCCGCCATTCTGAAGCATCTATTTGTTCTAAAATTACCCATAAACATATCATTTTGTCTGTGTAATTATAGAATTCAGCAGAGCTGCTAGATCAAGAGATTACAGCTGTCAGTAAACTTTATTTAACTCTTCCGCTGAACTTGCCAGCTCATTATAGGTCTGGTGAAGGCCATTTATAGGTGCTGATGACCCTAAAGATGGAAGTACAAACATCTGTCTCTATCCCTACACTCTCAAAGCTTTCTTTTTTTCTCAAAAGCTTTCTTTTTTTCTTATTTATCTGCTGATTGTTTAGATCACATGACCAAAAGTGGAACTTCAGTTTCGCTTACAACTTTTGCATTTGTTGAATAGAAACAAACAAGTTCTTTAGTTTATACTGTGCATTTTAAGTGTCTTTGGATTTTAAGTCCCTACAGTTGAGTGGATGCAAACAGTTAACCCTTCCCCTATATGGATTCTAACACTTACCCCTGTCCCATCCTAAACCTCAGAGATAGCGAGCAGAATAAAAAAAATTACAAAGAAAAGGAAAAAAAACCTGCGTGGGGCCCCTTTCCCTAACTATACCAGACATACATGGTTACATAGTTACATAGAATTTGAGGTTGAAAAAAGACACAGGTCCATCAAGTTCAACTTGTGTGTGTGTTGTGTGTGCGTGCGTTTATATAAGAGTCCCTGTGTAGTCTAGTATTTAAGAGTACCTGTACCCCTATATGTTACCGTCTCTAAGGATGGTATCTAATTGATTTTTGAACGAATCAATATTCTTTGCAGATACCACTGCTTGTGGCAGAGAGTTCCAAAATGTAACCGCTCTCACTGAAAAGAATCCCCTATGCCCTTTGTGGATAAATCTTTTCTCCACCAATTTTAGGTGGTGGCCTCTAGTCCTTGTTAGGGAGTTTTTAGTAAAAAGTTTAGTGCTGATGTTGCCATCACCACTGAACATTTTGTACAACAAAATCATGTCCCCACTTTAGGTCTGGTAGGAATGTTAGGAGGGACCCCCAGTTAAAAATGTAAAAGTGCATGGGGTTCCCTCCAAAAGTCATACCAGGCCCTTTAGGTCAGTTAGGAATTTAAGGGAGAACCCAATCCCCAAAAAAATGGTTTAAAAAAATGTGGGTCCGTACTAAAATTCTCAACCTTAATCCGGGCACATGCCCTCTGCATTGGGAGGGTGCTTTTCCAGGGGCCACACCGGAAAAAAAACCTTGTCCTCATGCCGATGGGAACAAAGGCCTCTTCTCCATAAACACCCGGTGGTTGTGGGGGTCTGCGGCCAGGGGGGCTTATTTACATCGGGGTACTCCCTTTCATAAAGGGGCAGCCAGATGTAGCCCCCCCCCCTTGTGAATGAGTAAGCGGTACTTGTACCCATACTCATTCACTAAAGGGATACCATAAAATGTAAATAAACACATAAGATTTGTAGAAAAAATCCTTTAATTGGACAAAAAAGCCAAAACAATGAAAAAGAATAATCTAACGAGGTAATCCAAGGGTCAGTCACATCATCCAGTGATGTCCACGCCGCCGCCGACTCGTCAAAATAAAATTTAAAAAACCAACCATATGCGACGAACTCCCGACGCAAAATGAAATTTTGGCAGATGCCGGCCGAATTACAACGAATGGGAGGAGTCAGCTGCCCACAACCAACAAGGACCCTGTGCTGTGTTGCAGAAGCTGTGTAAATCTCTGGACTGGATGGACAAATGTACAAATGCTTTGGCAGCTAAAATGGCTCCTATATATGTATTTCGGTGCATTTAGCTGTTTGCCTGGAGTTCAGCTTTACTTTGCCTTTTACATATTAAAAGTGCTCATATTACCTTTTTAAAGGGCCCTGCAAGCAGTAAACTCTACACACTCTGTAAAGGTTT
This sequence comes from Nanorana parkeri, assembly GCF_000935625.1. Lineage (NCBI taxonomy): Eukaryota > Metazoa > Chordata > Amphibia > Anura > Dicroglossidae > Nanorana > Nanorana parkeri. Next base: position 633,744 of record NW_017306897.1, read on the forward strand.
ACAGCTTTCAAGGACAGATTTGCACATGCTTTGTATCCATTCAGATTTAAAGGTTGCAGTTTTTACAAGCTTACTTTTTTTTCTTTAGAACTATAATTATTTTATCTTTTCCCTAAGGCCGTCAATGTGTTTTTAACAGAAATATCATGTTTTAGAACTCGGAGACCCGCCGACCAAGCTTCAAGTCATTCCATTTCCCAGTCATGTGTTTTATACATCTCCCCCTCACCTTCTTCTCAGGCACTTTGTGGCTATGAGTTTATGTCTGGCTATTTAGCGACGGGCTTTTTAGTCTGTGGTCAGAGTGATATTTGATACAGTTACACAATGAGTTCTTCCAAAACAAAATTCCTCATGTTCCTTCTAGGGGTAGAAGGATGTCAAATATAGACATTTATATCATCACCCGCCTCATACATCTGGTATATAATTAAAGCCACGCCCATTACCCCATTACCGTTAGCCATACCTACCTCTTAATAAGAATAACAGCACAATAGGGAATCTCACCCCTCAAATTTACCAATCTAGCACTTGCTTAAGACGGACCTTGAATGAAAATGTCCAAGATCCATGATCCGTTTTTTTTGTAGCCCCCTCCCCATCCACAAGAAGTAATATTACATGAAACATTTGAAGCTAGAAGTAAATGTTCTAGAGCAGTAGAGTTCTCAAACTCTATAACCTCAGGACCCACATTTGTCCTTGGTCATTAAGTCGTGACCCAAGTCGCACCGCACTGGAACGCATGGCATTGCGTTACCGCATGTTCCGGCACAAGCGATCAAACTGTTGGTGGGAGGTGTGTTTTGGGTGCCATTCAAATGAATGGCAATGCAACGCACCTCCTGCACTAGAACGAACAGTAGGTACGATTGCGTGGTAGTTTGCGATTAAAACACTGACAGACACACACAACCACAGACACAATCTCACATATTCACAGACATTCTCATACACACTCCAAATTTGTTTAGGGGTTCAGTGTGGGCTGCTGTCCTGTGCTGTAGCTCCATACATACGTGTATTGCTTGTACAGTTCCCTTGCACTCCCTGTAGAGGTACCGGGAGCCAGAATGTGACGTCACTCCGGTCACGTGAGGGAGCTGTAAGGAATGCACATATGGATGGAGCTCCCTCGCGACCATTTACCCAGACCACCCTACTTTAAACTGACACATAGTTACATAGTTACATAGTATTTGAGGTTGAATAAAGACATTAGTCCATCAAGTCCAACCTATTAGGATCTCATTCTAGGAGTACCCGTACCCCTGTATATTACGGTCCCTTAAGAAATCGTCCAAAAGTTTCTTGAACAATTCCACATTATTTGCTGAAAATACCAGACACTCGTCGCCATGCAGCATATTTTTACGTGGCTGCTAGGCACGAGAACTGACATTGCTGCGCTATGGGGGAGGCTGAGGAGCCTCTTGCCTAGTGCAGTGGAGGGCATGCAGTGACCCACTGAACATAGGGTCATGACCCACCAGTTGAGAACTGCGGTTCTTGACGTTACAACCTGACTTCAGGCCACTTCCTGTAAGGCCAGCATGACATCACTGAGATCTCTCCTGGGATTCTGGGAATGTGGAGGAGGCCAAATCTCCTGAGAAGTTGTTCCAGCATTGTGCAGGAGTGGCTTACTCATGAGACTTGCCTACCTCCCAACTTTCTGAGATGAGAAAGAGGGACACCTTCCAGGAAAATGTATTTAGGTAATGGACGCACCCCCTGCCATGGCCCAGTTATATGTGGATCAGGAAGAATTCACATGTCAAAAATGATTGGTTAAACCCACAATGGTTTTTCCTTTTTAAAATAGCAAATAAGATAATTAAGAGATAAGATGAAGGTTTTAGTGCAGAATAATACTTTTGGTAGTTATATAGAGCCATATCCTAGGTATCTGTACATCAGACCTGATCCCCAAAGGCAGGTGGCGTTAACCTAGAGGTAGTGGGGGCTGACATTTCACTCTCAGGGGTGGGACTCGTCAACAAAAGCATTCCAGAGGTTCCAAAGGTTACAGTACTAAAGATGTGTTTTTACTTCTGTCTGCATTGTTGGTGAAGAGCTTCTGCTCACTCCCAGTCCCAGTGACACAATGACACCACACAGAGTGACCCAATTATAAAACAAACAAAAAGGTTTGGCTGGATTTCTGTTTTAGGGACACAGACTGCAATAGAAAACGCCATTTATAGCGGAGTGGGGAATGGTTCAAACCAATGTTAAGCTTTATTTGCTATTTGTCCTATTTTCGTGACAATGGTCACTGGCGCAGAAAGTAAGCGGAATCTCCCCATTTGGAGAAACTAAGCTCCATCATTTTTCTACACTACCTCTCACTTTGCCCTGAGATGACAAAGGATTCACAGAGCAGTAATATTTTGCTAAAGAGACAGCATAGCAATGGCTGGCTTTGTCTGATTAAAACGTTGGACTAAGCCATATGATAAATGATGAGTGACAGCAGAAATGAGTCATACAGTAGTGTGTGTAATTTGCAGCTTGAGCTACTGAGCCCTGGAAACAAAAAGTGATTAACAACAAGCTGCTAAGCAGTTTTTGTATACCATATGGAAAAGAGACTAAAGCACCCCCTGCTGGCTAAAAGCAATACCAGTATTTCTGTGATTTAAAAAAAAAAACATTTATGTTTTTTTACTCCCATATTTAGGGCCGCCCCTTTAATAAGGCAGCGTAAGGCTGTCGCCTAAGGTGGTATCTGTTTGGGTGACATGGGGGCGCCACAAACAGAGCTGCATGGCCGCTCTGTTGCACAATGTTTGCAGTGTGCCTGCCTCCCCCTTTCTGGCCAGAGCGTCCCATGTTGCTAACAAACCAAGTGTGGAGATGTGTAAGGGCCATACATATCTTCCAGCTCAGCTCTTAGCAACCTGGGACGCTCTTGGCGCCATCTGGCTCGGCAGTACGCTGACCATAGCGTCCCAGGTTGGTAAGAGCTGGGTGGGGAGATGCAGAGCCCTTATACATATCTCTGCCCAGCCCTTAGCGGTGTCACTCTGACCCCAAAACTGATTGCCTGCAACATCAAGCACACCCCGCCTCAGGTGGCAGAAAGAGTAGGGACATCCCTGCCCATATTAAATAAAGAATATATTTAGAAACACATCCCTTTTATGGAGCATAAATCCCTGCAAACTGTGCATTGGTCTCATCCTTCATATACCACAAAAAGAAATAATATGATATCAAAAAGAAAATGTAATGATAAGGGACAGTGAATGTGATAAATAACCCGGACACATACGATAAAAACTTCTGTGAACTGAAGGTATTATTATTGTTTACAGCATTGGCCCCAAATGTACAATATAGCCATTGTGTTTACCTGGCTTTGTGTTCTTGAGAACTTCAACTGTTGAGCAAAGCCCTGGCAGAGCCGACCCCTCTGCAAAAAAAAAATATGATACACTTCTTCACAAAGAGAAATCAGCATTGTAAGATTGTATTATGGTGCTAAAATCTTACTGATTTCCACTTCCAGTTCTACCTTGACTGGAACCAGTTCAACCCCAGGTCAACGCAATACAAACTAGACAAATGCTTCCTGCACGTAAAGTAGATCTCTGACCAAACTATTAACATTCAAACAGTTTACCTATCTTTAACAAGCAGTAAAGAGTATTTAAAAGAATCCCTAATTGACCTCTGTAGCTGCACACACCTCGGAGTAATTCATCCACAAAATGCTTTCACTCTCATTTTCCCTCGCTAGATGGTTTTGCCCCCCCTCATCTCGGAGACCATTTTAACTTTGAGGTTGAATTGCTTTACAATGCCTGCAGCTGCAGAGGTCAGTCAAAGCTTATTCAAAGCATATTAGGAATTTGTAAATAATTTTAAGTCCATAGGCTGACCAGGGCCAGATTTCCCACAAGGCCACCGAGACCGGGCCTTGGGGGAGTAGAGGGGTAGCAGGAGTGTGGAATTCCAATCTCTGACGCCCGGGAAATGCAGTTCCGGGCGGGGTATTTTTTTTCTACATTTAGCCCTGCTTTGGGCAACCAGCCTTCCCATGTGAGCTGTCACGGGAGAGCCAGTACAGTGATGTGCTCAAACTGCTGTATTGGAGATGACAGGTTCAATAAAGAGAACCTGTCAACTCCAAATGCTATCACACAGGCTCAAAAATAAAAAATTACATTTAAATAAAAATTGATAAAAAATGTAAACTAAATAAAAAGTAAAATATAATAAGACATAATAATAATTCAAACAAAAAAGTGATAAAGTAAAAAATAATAAGATAAAAAAATTGTCAAAAAATTGTCAAAAGTAAATAAAATAAATAAAAAAGTGAGTTTTAAGCAGGATTAACTAGTAGAAATATTTTATACACGTGGTATTAATGGTTGTATATTTTTAATGCTGTTTCAGTACTTTACAGAGAAAAGTGAAATAATATTCATCTATATTGATTTCAGCACGTAATTATTGATTTTTCCATGGTTGAAATTTTGCCTAAATGGAGATTCCTAATTTTGCAAATTGAGTTGCTTAGGTGATATTTTGTTTAAGGGAAAACAAATCCACTTATTTTGTATTTGGGGGGTAGGGAGTTGTGGGGTTTTTTTTTTAGGGGATTTAGATGTACTTAGGGGAATTTTTTCTATTTACTTTGTACATTTTTTTAAAATAATTATGTGTATTTGCTTGTTTTTTGTGTACTGCTAATTTCCAGTTTTTATTTTAGTTTTTTAAGAGTTTTTTCCTTTCCATGACAATAAAATAAATAAAATGAACGGTAATTCTGCGCTAAATGGATGTAGCTTTCAAACTTCAATCTAAATAAAATAATGAGGCTTCCTAGGGGCCATGTTTTGGCACATGAATAGGTCCAGGATAGTTGAAAGGAGCTTCTATAAACCTCAGGAGCCATTTACAGCCCATTGCACTCTAAAAATACCGTGTTCATTTTACCTTCCCCATTGTCTCCAATACATTTCACCAAAATAGTGAAAATTTGCTATAATCTCCCACTTTGCTCTTGCCTACTGCTTGTCTATTGAGGTATTTGGGCATTTTGTACCTAATTTTTCCCATTGTTTGATTCTTATATACATGATTGATCTGCTCTTTGGTGTTATATGTTATAACATATGTACTCAACCATTGTGTGATGGTTCTTGCATTTGTGCTGTGCAGTTTTAAGGCAGCACCATACCTTATAACATATACACAGCTGTCACTATAATGTTGCTGTTGCCTCAAGCAGCATTTCATTGGGTCATGCGGGGGGACAGCAGGAAGCACAGCATGGCCACTCTGCTGCACAATGTGTGCAGTGTGCCTGCCGCCCCCTTACAGTCCAGAGCGTCCCAGGTTGCTAAGAGCCGGGCAACCTGGGATGCTCTGGCTGGTGTCCTGCTGAAGTCACTGGATGCCAGGAGCTGAATGGGATGCAATTCCCCCCCTCCTCTGGTTACCATGGACCCCCAGCACCCCTGTGGTGAAAACTCTAGGGACACCCCTGAATATATACTAATTCTGCTGTACACTGTATATACCACCGTTATATTCCAGTGGCTCCTTCGGGGGCGGGCGCTACATAGCAAACACATTTTAGGGATCCCTCAGCATAGTCTGACTGGGTAGATTGATCAGGAATACTGCAGTTGGTAATGGCCAGTGAGCTTTGTGTGTCTTCCGGACAAGACTGAACACCTAAACTGGCCAACGTCAAGCAGATTCTCTCCGGCCCTGGAAGAAAGTTTCTATATTGTATAAGAACAAAAGTTGCCATAGTCGTTTCTATATCATTTCAACATTCGTCACCAACTCATTTTAAAGTGACATTAAACTCAGGAGTTAAATCTTAAACATACATTCATGCACCTTAACTATTAACAAAACTGGACCTGTTTTGTGTATCACTCTGTCATTAGGGATGCACCGATACTGGTTTTCCAGTATCATAGTATTTGAGGTTGAATAAAGACATTAGTCCATCAAGTCCAACCTATTAGGATCTCATTCTAGGAGTACCTGTACCCCTGTATATTACGGTCCCTTAAGAAATCGTCCAAAAGTTTCTTGAACAATTCGAGTATGAGTACAGATATTTATATATCGGTACTCGCCGATACCGAGTACCGATACTGGTGCTTCCGCTAGTATGGAGCCGGCTTCCCGGGCAATCAGGGAGCTGGGCAGATCATTACCCGCCGCCCGGCTTCTTGTTTGCCCAGGAAGCCGGCTCCATGCTGTTTGACCAGGAAGTAGGCTTCCCAGCCAATCAGCATGGAGCCAGCTTCCTGGCCAATCAGCATGGAGCCGGGAGGTGGGTCATTACCTGCCACCCAGCTTCCTGATTGGCCAGAAAGCTGGCCTCAAGCTATTTGGCCGGCTCAATGCTGATTGGCTGGGAAGCCAGCTTTCCGGGCAATTAGCACGGAGCCGGCTTCCTGGCCAATAACATAACATGTGAGCACCATTTAGTGCAGTACTATAGTGAGCCCAGGCTGTGGGGGCGGATCCATGACAGCATGGGCTCAGAGGAAGTGCTGGCTGTCATTCAAACCAGAAAGCCGAAAAACTGAATGGCTGAGGTGAGCAGCTCTGGATTGAAGGTGAGAACTGCAGAATTTTTGTTACATTTAGTCATAAATAATTCACATTTTTACATTTAAATAATTAATTAATAATTGTTATATTTATTTATTTATGTATTTCTTCCTTCAATGGGTTCTTTATTTGTCATTTTTCTTTTTTGCCGGAGATATGCTTTAAACAGCTGCCTCTGCCGTGCCTAGCGCTCCTGTAGGTAAGCCTGTTATACAATAGTCTGGTGTATTGTGTACACGTCTAAGCACTGTGTTTTGGCAGCAGACTTCAGCGTATTACATATCTATCTTGTACTGATGGATTAGCAGCTAGTAAGCACATTGTTCAATGCTTTCCCGATGACTCAGTTAACACCCCGGAGCGGCGGAGACAGAGCGCATTGTACTGTGCAGCACACCTGTTTCCAAACACTGCTCTGCCTATCAAAAGATGTAAACCTGAGAAAGCTCGCTCGGAGCGAATATCACACAAAAGGTTCATTTTATGGCATCTCCGGCTCATTCAGGCCAGGCTGCATTTTTCTTCCAATTCAGAGAAATGCGGATCTAAAAAATGTCATCCGGGTTTATTAGTGAGATATGTAGTGGTGAACTCATTGTACTGGGGCCCCCGGGCCTTTCCTTGAATTCATGACTATGGATAAGCAGTAGACATGTAAGTTTCGTTTCGTTCCAAACTGAAATTAGAATTTATCCGAATTTCGGATACATTCAAGTTTCCAAATTCCAATACATCCGACTTCAAATGTATCCAAACTTTTTTTTCCGAATTTCTTTTATCGGCTTTTACATAGTTACATAGTATTTGAGGTTGAATTAAGACACAGGTCCATCGAGTTCAACCCATTGCGTGTATTGCTTTTTTTTTTTGGCATGTCTAATGACCAGTATGCACTAAAATGACCAGTATGCACTAAAATGACCAGTATGGACTAAAATGACCAGTATGGACTAAAATGACCAGTATGGACTAAAATGACCAGTATGGACTAAAATGACCAGTACAGACTAAGATGACCAGTACGGACTAAGATGACCAGTCCAGACTAAAATGACCAGTGCGAACTAAGATGACCAGTAAGGACTAAAAAGGTCAGTGCTGTCTAAGATGACCAATTTGGACTAAAATTACCAGTATGAACTAAGATGACCAGTATGGACTACAATGACTAGTACGGACTAAGGTGACCAGTCCAGATTAAAATGACCAGTGCGAACTATGATGACCAGTAAGGACTAAAAAGGCCAGTGAGGACTAAAAAGGCCAGTACAGACTAAGAAGAGCAGTCCAGACTAAAATGACCAGTGCGGACTAAGATGACCAGTATCGACTAAGATGACCAGTATAGACTAAGATGACCAGTATAGACTAAGATGACCAGTATGGACTAAAATGACCAGTAATTTTTTAAGCCTTTACATGTCAATTGTGCAGAGAATTGTGGCAATATGGCAAAATTTGGCAAAAAATGGCATTACTTGCTTAGAAATGGTGTTGCTACAAGATGACATTAATAACAAAAAAAAGTTTATTGTGTTTACTTAATAACAAATCAAATTGAATCTGTTAAATGTATAATTAATCACGTTTTGCCATACCTGGTCCTTAAAGTGACATTAAAGTCAAAAAAATGTTTCCCTCCCCCCAATGTTAATGTCAGCACTTACCTTTAATGATGTCTCTTAATCCGATCTTCTTCTTTACTGATGCTTTCATCTGTCCCTCCAGCGCTGCGGCGGGTGTCCGATCCAGCGCTGACTCCTCTGAGCTTGCTGGCACTTCCTGTCCCACGGTGTCTGCATGCGGGTGCACGTGTCCATAGACTTACCTTGTGTCTCTCCTCGCGCCCACCCCAAGATCCTCTGCGGCCGCCCAAGATTTTTCCCATTTTCGGACGGGAGCGCGCGGGGAATACACAGGTGAGTATTAACCCTTTTCAAAGCGGGTTTTTTTTTTTACACTTTTTGCATATATCTCCTGCTTGCTAGCACTAGATATATGCAAAAAAACCGTGAAGGTTTAATTATCCTTTAAGTGCCAAAAATGACCCGTTAATCCTACCAGGAACCTTGTGATCTGATAACATCCTGTGCTGATCCTTATCAGTCAGAATTGTTACCAGTTCTCTCAGGGGCGTCCCAAGGCCAAGTGTCACCCGGAGCGTGCGCGATGATGTCATCACGCATGCACGGCGATCTTATTGATGCCTGCCGGCGCCATCTTGGTGATGGCAGAGAGAGGAGGGGACATTCACCTGGCGGGATAAGGTATGCTGCCGGGTCCCCTAAAGTTCTCTAACTACTAAAGAACACTTCCCTGCAGTGTTTTTAAAGGGTATAACATGGGCAGATGTGCAAAATATTTTTTTTTTTTGCCCTGACTACTACTAAAGTAGTATTAAAGTCTCAAACCTTATTTCAGTAATGAATGCAGATGAAACAAATATACATCACCAGCAAAATATTTGTTTACATTTTTGCTCACGCACTTACAGCCATCATGTTTCCAAACAGCTCCAACTCTCTCAGCTCAGCTTCCCTGAATTTCCTGTCAAGATCACAAGGGACCGAGCAGACTATGGCAGCTGTCCATGGGGGAGCAAGGAGCAGGGAAGGGTGTTTGTGAAGACACACACACTCTTTACTAGCACACACAAGGGTGGCTCTATAGGACCATGCAAGGGAAAGGAGCCCCCCTAAGAAAGGATATCAGTGCCAGCATTCAGGGGACATTTGATTTTGCAGGAAACTAAAACTTTTAAATATCAAGGAGCAGCATCCATTGTAAATTATTTAGACTTTAATATCACTGTAATGCTAAACATGGAACCCCAGTTTAGACCTACCTTGTATCCCAGACCTTTGTATATATCCAAACCCTCTACAGCACGGGTCAGCATCACAGTGCAGCTCACACTGGAAAAATCTGAGAATGACACACACACAAATGAAAGTTATTTTAGTAGCAATGAGATTGTCTGACCAGTAGTATTATAATGTCATGAGAACAAAAAAGCCCAGAGACATGTACGTGTCACTCCACCAAAAACTGGCACCCCAGATAATGTTGGTGTGTGATAGGTGTCCATCCTTTACTGATAGGATGAAACCGGCCCTTCCTCTGTCTCCAGGGCCAGCCACTTCCTACATGTGTCTCTAGCACCAAGCTCTCCTCTGATTTAAAGTGCTGAAGTACGAAGATCAGCATGACAGCCAAGTAACTGGAATTTGGATGGGATGGAGAGGCTAGCGACGATACCTCCATGCCTCTCTCAGGACAGGCTTTCTTTTAAAGAGGAACTTTACCCTTATCTTCAAAATAACAACAGTCACCTTTAGAAATGTTTAGTGATGATAATCTACAAACAGATACGTCTAGATAATTGCCTGCTTTTTATTCTCTGCATACCTTAGTTTTCTTTTCCTCCCCAGTCTTCTCACAGTGGCCATTTTTACGAAGGGCAGATTAATCCATCTCCCTTTATTTCCTGGAGCTCTGGCACATGTGACTAGGACATGTGACCATGCACATCATCTCAGGGAAGGGAAATGCCTTTCCCTGAGATTACAGATGAGATTTCCCAGCAATACTCTGCTGATGTAACCTTCCCAGGATGCAACGCTTGAAAACATTACATCACTAATGCCCAAGAGGACCAGGAAGTAGAAAAACAATAATTGTAAGTAACAGAAAAATATGTTTGTTTAACTAATAAATGTAAAATGATTTCACATCACCATGCAGAGCTGCGTGCTGATGTGATTTTTAGTCAAAGGGGGTAAAGGTCCGCTTTAATGAGACCATACCAGGCCCTTCAGATCTGGTAGGAATTTTAACATTCCTACCAGACCCTTGATCCCTTGATTTCCTCTTCTGCAGACTGTAAAAAAAAAAAAAAAAGTTTTTCACAATGTCACTTTGTTGCAACGAATGAACGAAACGACAATTCATCGGGCGAATTTAGTCCGAATCCGAATCCCTAAACAAATTGAATTTTGGACCCGAAAAACTAAATAACGCAAAATCCGAGTCAAAACGTAACTAATTTTTTGCTAGTGCACATGTCTACTGGACAGCTTGGCCTGCTGAGGAAATTAGAAATGGATCTACTGGCAGGATTACCAATAGGTTAAACAATGTTACAGGGGGGACTCAGTAAAACAAAAACTGCAGTGCTGATGTTATTTTAACACTCTGCATCATATACAGTAAGTCATTTTTTTATTTTGCCCATAGTTATACTTTAATTATGAAACTATGCCAGTTTCAAGCACGTTTAAAGCACACTTGATTTTAAAGTGTCTGTGAGTTCATAACTTACCCTTTAGATACACTTTCCTCAGTCACTGTTATCCGGTTCCTCACAGTGATCTGTGCCAGCTTGCGGTACGGCACGGGTACGTAGAAGTTTTTTACTTTGTTACCAATTGTGTCTGCAGATAGGAAAAATACCAATTTTATATATATATATATATATATATATACACACACATATATATACTGTATGTGTATATATATACTGTATAATTTATTATAATTTATCTAGTCACTTATGTGCTAATTTCATGGAGTAGAAAATAGTCTGCAAGTCTGTCAGGCCAAAGAAAACCCAATCTCGGATGTCTATTGTGAAGTAGTTGCCCATTCCCTGGTGCCCAGTAGGTAGTATTTGTCCAGTCCCTGGTGCTTAGTAGGTAGTATCTGCCCAGTGCTTGGTGCCCAGTAGAAAGTATGCCAGCCAATCATTACAAATGGCCAATGGTAACTATTTGTCTCCGTTTTAGGTGCCCAGTGAAAAACATTTTTGCCTAGTCAGTTGTGCCCAATGGAAAGTATATGCCCAATCACCAATGCCAGTGAGAAGTATCCTGACCATTTGTAGGCACCCAGGAGGAAGTATTGTGTCCAGTGCCTGGTGCCTAGTGAAAATGATTGCGCCCATTGGGAATTATTTTGCCCAATCCTTGCAGCTCAGGAAGGGGGGGGGGGGATAGTTAAAGCTCTGGTGTCCCTTTAGGAGAACAATGCCCCTCCCTGTGCCTAGTGAAAAGTATTGTGCCCATTGGAAAGTATTTTGCCCAATCCTTGCAGCTCGGGAAGGGGGGGGGGAAGAAGAACAGTTAAAGCTCTAGTGCCCAATTAGGAGAACAATTCCCCTCCCTAGTTTAGTCCCCTGGAACCAATTAGAACTTTACTGTCCATTGAGCCCCAATGGGGGGGAGGGGTGCTACAAAGTTCTGAGACCCAGTGGGGAGTATTCCACAAAGTTCTGAGGCCCAGTGGGGCTATTTCATAATGTTATGAGGCCCAGTAGGGGGTATGCCACCAGTTCTGAGGCCCAGTGGGGGTATTTCACAATGTTCTGAGGCCCAGTGAGGGGTATGCAACCAAGTTCTGAGACCCAGTGGGGGTATTTCACAATGTTCTAACTTCTGAGGCCCAGTGGGGGGTATGCCACCAAGTTCTGAGGCCCAGTGGGGATATTTCACAATGTTCTGAGGCCCGGTGGGGTGTAAGCCACCAAGTTCTGATGCCCAGTGGGGGGTACGCCACCAAGTCCTGAGGCTCAGTGGAGGGTATGCCACCAAGTTCTATCTCTGTGCCAATCATCATTATCTGTATCATTGCACTCCCCCTGTCAGACAATGACCTGTGACTGATACAGACCTTTCCTGCGATACAATCTCTGGGGCTTATTGTTCAGTAGGATGTCACAATTAGCTGGAACGAGGTCAGTGTAGTTATTGCAATTCCATGTGTCCGGGTAAATGATACACGTAAAGAATTCTTTCATCGAGTCCCGTAATTCCACCAGACGACACCACGACTCTTGCTCCTTACAGCCTGCAAAGAAAGCAAAGTGGATTTCTCATTTCCAGTGAATGCAAAACCATTTACAGCCCAAAAAGAGCAATCCAATCCCACTGGAGGAACAACACCTAATTACTGCTGATTGAACTGTTTACACTGAAATATTAGATTCTGGCAATCCAAAAATTCACATACTAATCCTAGTATAAGTTACAATGGACATAGCGTGACTGCAAATGTGTCTTTCTCTGTCTAGTTTCCTCCATGGTATATGACGGCTCTACTCTAACATCTGAGACTCCCATTTTATAAACCCAGCTCTGTCACATATTTGAGACCTGCCTGACTTATCTGCTCCTCGTATAAAATAAAACACTACAAGAGCTGCGTTTTGTTCCTGCTCTGCCCTTTTTGTTCCATGTCAGAAGTCAGGACAGATACACCCCCAGCAAGCCTGATATAGACTTTCTACCGGTGTGTGAGGGATGAAGAGAACTGTTCTTAGTGTTTGTAGGGGGGCTACCCCATTCACTGCAAGGATGAAGTCCTCATTTTGGTCTAGGTTCAAAAACAAAAACAGTTATACTCACCCGATCCATGGAGCTGGCTTGCTCTTAGACCAGTCTCTGGAGTATCTCTCCCCCTCTGCTGCAGCAGTCTAAGGTCCCTGAGTCATCACTTCTATATTGTGTATAGTACGTGAGGACATGAAGGGACATAGCACCGCGGCAGCGGAGAAGAAGACAGGCTTCAGGGACTAGAGTAGCAGCCAGCCGCCTCCATGGTTCGGATGAGTATAACTTTTTATGGCAAAAAATGAGCACTTAACCCTTGCAGGGAGGCGGTAGTCCCACTGCAAGGGTTGAGAACACGTTTGCTTTAATATAAAGAAAGACTGCAGGCAGTGACAAAATGTAACCAAAGAGCCTCCATTTAATAATTGTTTGGATCTTTATTATTGTAATTTCTTTTGTATTATTTTTGTATTTTTTTGAAAACTTATTTTAGATCTTTTGTTTCCATTTCTATACGATATTTTACAAATAAATATTTAATACAAGGTTTACGCGTGACAAAGGATTCACAGAGCATTATGGATTTATATAACCACAGAGCACAGCAGAAGTTGCTCCCTTTCAGGTCCATTCTGTGAATGAATCATCATACAGTATGAATAGAGCAGCCAGTGGAACATAAGAATGGGAGGAAAGTTCCCCCTGACTCACTCAGCTGTGCACATTTGATCTTGAGTTATTGCCTGTGTTTTCTTGCTGTTTCTTTCTCTTTTTTGGCAAAGCAGTTAAACATGTGAGAAATAACCTAGAGCTCCCTCTGTTGGCTATAAATGTTACATTTTATTCAACGTGTCATATTAACCTGACAAGCGATGAAATGAAGCTTTAAAAAAGTTATTTATTTATTCCTGAACCTAATAAAGGTAAACATCTACAGTAATTATATATATATTGCATTTACATTTGTACAGCTCCTCACCTATGTCATGCTATAACATGTGTATGACTGTGAGAGACTGCATATGTAATATGATTTATTCATATAATGGATAAAAAAAAGAGAACTATGGGGCAAGTGTTTTCCCCAAAGTTCTCTTAAGGGTCACGGGAGGACATATCCTAGCCTCCTCCCATGACCCAAAGCTCAGTATATCGCGAGCTGTACTGAGACTGCCGCAGCCGGGACGGATCCCGACAATGCGGTCGAGATCCACCCAGCTGTGTGAGTGACAGCTGGCTCTGGCTAGCTAGAGGCAGAGCCAGCTGTACCCGCCCCCTCCCCCGTCCGTTCCGCCAGTCAGCGCTGGGGGATCAGAGGGCGGGAATCCCTGTGGGGAGCGGTGACTGTCAGTCACCGCTCTCTGCAGGGAGATGATTAGGAAGTGAGCGAGCAGCAGTATGCGTTCGCTCACTCCCCGATCTATTGAGCCGACGTGTGACAGTTTCATTGTCACCCGTCGGCTCGAACTATGAGGTGATGATTTTCACTCGCCTCATAATTCTCCTTTATATAATATCTATCTATCTATCTATCTATCTATCTATCTATCTATCTATCTATCTATCTATCTATCTATCTATCTCTCCATCTCCCTATCTCTCTATCTACCTACAGTAAACTCCCCGTTATCCGCATCCACGGGGATTGGTAGATTCCGGATAAATGTAGTTTCTGGTTGCTTGAGATTTACAATTAAAAATAGGTCTAACTAATGCCATACCCCATACTATAGCCAAAACCATACCCCATACTATACCATAACATAAACTCTGTATTGACTTCCTATTAATATTAAAATGCAGTAACAAAAAGCAAATTAAGATAAATAAACACACAATCATTTCCAGGATAATACAGGCCGCAGATCAGCAGAACAATGAGTACACCGGGAGATTTTTCTGGTTAGATGAGAGTTCTGGTTAGATGAGAGTTCTGGTTAGTTGAATACCGGATAACAGAGAGGTCTGTCTGTCTGTCTATCATATTGCTCATTAGATTCAAATATATTCAGCAACCTTTCATGCATTCCTGCCCTTTATCATGCTGTTTGGTAGTTACCTGTTTCCCACTTCCTGCTGGTTCCCGCTTGTGCTGTCCACTCTCATAAACTATATATATATATACATTTATTTATTTTTGTAACACACACAATTTATTTGACTCTACAATGAAAAAAAAAACTTGAATGCTGTACTTATTGTTACAATGCAAACCTAAAATCTTTTTCTTCAGTAAGTTTGGCATGAAGACAAGGCTGCTGCAAATTTCGAGGTGGTGCCTTAGTATTCTCAGACAGCAGCAGGAAATGCTGTTACTGGCAGGATCTTCATTTCATAAACCTTGTAACAGATTGATATGAAGTGATTTTCTTGAGAAAATAGTATACAGTTATTCATGGTGCCAAACCTACTGAAATCTAGGTTTAGGGTTTCCATACACTCTAAGGCCCGGTTCACACCTGGGCGTTTTGTAGTGCGTTCCTACGCTCTGCAAAACACTCAAACACTGAAATCCCATTATTTCCTATGGGTATGGTTCACACCTGGGCGTATTACAGGCCGTATGAACGCGCTACAAAACGTCCTACGCCAAAGGAAGTACAGGAGCTTCTTTGGGGCGTTTTTGTCGCGCGTTTCCATTGGGATACAGCCAAGTAGCCCTCGGAAACGCGCATTTGTCGCGCGTTTTTTACCGCGAATCGCGCAACACGAAACGCGCATATTCGATACGCCTAGGTGTGAACCCAGCTTTAGACGAGTAGCCAAACACTGGTCCTCCAGCTGTGGTGAAACGACAAATCCCATGATGCATATCTATCCGGGAGTAATGTCTGTGGCTGTGAGAATGTTGCAATGCCTCATGGGATTTGTAGTTCCACCACAGCTGGAGGACCAGTGTTTGGCTACCCCTGCTCTAAGAGGAATCTGTAAGCTTTTCAACATTTTTCAAGAGTGAACTTCTAATAAGAGGGCGAGAATGCTTTGTTTCAGTCAGTCAGCCCTGACTGGTTGAATTGCTCTGAGACAAAGGAGGAGTGATGTACAATTATTGTGCAGCAGCAGTTCTTATATAATAAGCAAATATGAAATCTACAATGTATATTACAAAATAAACTCTACAATCTTTATTACATGACCAGAGTAACTCACGTGATAGGCACCAGTTCTGTGCTTGTTCAGGTGTGTACCGATCTTTGGAGATCCAGTATTGGGTGTGTGCTAGTACAACGTCTTGGTTTATCACAACTTCACCATCGTTCACAGGAAGGAAAAAGCCCCGTACAGACTCTGCAGAGATATAGAACAGGTAGAGTCCTATTAAAACAGACATTGGGAGCGGCAGTAGAGCAGCAGATGGTCAGACACTGCGTGTACCCGCTCCAGGACAATGGTGTATGGAGGGTCCCACTGCCATTCAATTATATGCAAACTCATTGATTAAACTCTCTTGTGATATTAAACATGTTAGAGTTGAACTTTATTCTGCTATTTTGCCTTCCTGCTCTCCCCATCATCATGCTAACAACATTTGTAAAATAAACCCCTTACATTGTGATTACAGGCCTCATATTAGACCCAGTGACTTAATTGCTGGGTCTCTGTGCTATTCTAAGCAATGCAGGCAGATCATCAGAACTAGTGTCCCCACTGGAAGATTTCCCCTCTATTGTCCTGGTGACAACCCAAGATTTAGGATTTTCTTTCACTTTTAGTAAAAACAGTCACCAGAACAAATAGAGAGGGTGAATCTCCCTAACATGGACACAGACCACAATAAAAACCTGACAGGGGGTCTGATCCCTCTCCACTCTGGCTTCAGTTCCACTTTAACCTCTATGGAACCACCAGACATATATATACATCCTTATCCTGAAGTAGTTGTACCAAGATCATGGCTGCTGCTGCAGGTATCTTGGTATTATTTTTTTCTGCAGAGGATGCTTGTTAATTACCAGTGATCTGGGTGGCTGCACAGTTGCCCAGGTCACTCGTAGCAGCCTGTAAATGTGCTGCATTCCCCCTCCCCTTGCCGTGGTGTTCTGGGTGCCCTATTCCTCTGGGGGTCCCAGTGGCACAGCAAACAGGAGAGCAGGAGCAGCAGACCGATGAAAATCCTTTCCCCGATCTACTCTGTGATGAATGAAGAAGGGAGCGCTGTGCTCACATCGCTTCCAGCTTCAGAGCTGCCAGAAGCCGGCTGAAGTGCCAGTTACATGGGAGATCAAGAGCATTCCTGTGCTCGATCATCTGTATTGGAAGACAGGAGAGACATCAGGGGTCTAATAGACTTCTAATGTCTCCATAAAGAGAACCTGTCATCTCCAAACTCTACCAGATTTTAAAAAAAAGTAAAAAATTACTTTGGCCGTCGCTATCCCCAAGTATATTTAGCTAGCGCCAGCACAAAACATAGGGGGGTCCTAATTGCTTTTACTGGAGCGGCCCAATTTGTGTGTAGAGGTGAGATCAGGGACCCGGCGGGGAGATATCTCTTACTCTCTGGAGTATTACATGACACAGAAATCACTATCGTTACGTACTATGCCCCCAACACGAATCAATATCCATTCTTCACACACCTCTTACAAGTGATCGCACAACATCAAAAGGGCACATTGATACTCTGCGGAGACACCAACTCAGTACTGTTCCCCTTTCTCGATAGGTCGGATTCCTCCTCCTCCTCTAACACCCGCCCTCAAGCTCTACGCTCCCTCCTAGCGCGTAACTCACTCATTGACAGCTGGCGGGAAATGCACCCCACTGAACGTGATTATACTTTTTACTCTAACCCCCATAACTCCTTTTCTCGTATTGATCACATATTCCTAGCCCACCCTCTACTACCCTCACTCACCAAAGCCCGCATCCTCCCTATTTCCTGGTCTGACCACTCCGCAGTTCTGGTCACTCTCTCATCGCTCTTAGCTAGTGGGGCTACTCCGTCTTGGTCCTTTAACGATTCCCTTTTCAAAAAAAGTAAAAAATAATAATAAAATCAATAAAGAAAAAAAATAAAACTAACCCCACCATCCCTGTCATCTGCAATTTTTCCACATGTTGGTTACTGCCGCGAATGCCAGAGTGGGAACAATAATTTTGGGGCCATAATTCACTCTAAACTGATGAGCAGTAAAGGCTTTTAAGGTGTCGTCTATGGACAATTTTGAGTGCCATTTTTTGTCACCACTGTATTTATTTACTGGACATGATCCAAAATTGATTTTAGTGTTTTTTTTACCCTAAACATATTAATTTGATAAACATTTGCACTAACATTGTGAGACATAAAAAATAGCGCTCTCATTTTTTAAAAAAAAAATATATAATTGTTTGGGAGTTTTAAGTCATTTTCTATCAAAAATCCATATTTTAGCATGTGTGTGCAGAAATTAAAAAAATACTCTGGTACTAAGGTACTTAAAGTGACATTAAAGGAGAACTATGGGGTTAGGGCTTTTCCCCATAGTTCTCCTTAGGGTAACGGGAGGCCACAAACTAGCATGCTCCCATCACCCTAAGCTCAGTATACCGCGAGCTACAGCTCGTGGTATACTGAGACGCCGCAGCTGAAGCGGATCCCGACAATTATGTCTGGATCCGCCGAGCTGCGTGAGTGACAGATGGCTCTGCCTATCTAGAGGCAGAGCCAGCTGTGCCCGCCCCCTCCCCCGTCCGTTCCACCAGTCAGCGCTGGAGGATCAGAGCGGGGAGGTGGGAATCCAGCCCCTCCCCTGTCACGGCAAAGAGCTGTGACAGGATCGAGAGGTGAGCGACCGCCGGTATGTGTTCGTTCACCTTTCCGATCTACGGAGCCGACCTGTGACAGTTTCATTGTCACAGGTCGGCTAGAACTATGAGGTGAGTGAAAAGCACTCACCTCATAGTTCTCCTTTAAAGGCAACTTTTTCTTTCCTACCCCCAATGTTAATGTCAGAACTTACCTTAAATGATGTTTCTTAATCCGATCTTCTTCTTTCCTGTCGTTTTCATCTGTCCCTCCAGCGCTGCTTGCTGGCACTCCCTGTTCCACAGTGTCTGCATGCGGGTGCACGCGTCCGCAGACTTACCTTGCGTCCCTCCTCGCGTCCCGGCCGAAAAAGGGGAACTGCGCTCGCCCCAAGATGCTTTGCGGCCGCCCCTAGAATTTTCACATTTTCGGACGGGAGCGCACGGGGAAGACACAGTGGCTAACACTGTTAAGCGTTTTTGTTTTTTTAAACTTTTTGCATAGATCTACTGCTTGCTAGCAGTAGATCTGTGCAAAAAAAGCTGAGGGTTTAGAAACCCTTTAAGAGGCACTTTTTCTTTTTTTTTTGCTGTTGTGCTGCACGGTGAAATTTGAGGGCAATTTTAGTGAGATTTTGTTGAATGTGAAATTAAAAAAGTTTGCTGCAAAATTAGGTTTGCCAATATTAGGGTGCGGATCGTGTTTTGTTACTGGTGTTCAATTGCGAAAGCTCTGCGTCACCAATCAATATACCGATATTTGTTGATGTTTTGATTTGAATATTGAGAATGTATTAAATCTATTATTCCTTTATAGGTATTCAAAGAATTAAGATAATGATAGAAATAAAAACACAGGTACCTGTAATATCAGAAGCGTTCTGGGGAGCCCTCGCTGGACACTCTGCCTCGCTGCTCGCAGTCCTCACATCTACAACACAACAAAACAATTATTAGATCTATCTGTAAAAAATAAGTCAAGGCAACTAGACTTGCTGTATTTTTCTTGAAGACGTTTCACTGGTCGTCCAACCAGCTTTCTCAATTCTGAATTGAGAAAGCTGGTTGGATGACCAGTGAAATGTCTTCAAGAAAAATACAGCAGGTCCAGTTGCCTTGACTTATTTTTTACAGTTATACCATGACCTGGATGAATGAGAACCTTCACAGACAAATATTGGACCGTCCCCCAAGAAACAACAAATTAGCTTCTCATGAATATAGATTGTTTCCATTTTCATGGAGCACATTTGTAAATTAACGGGTCGACACTCTATTATGGGGTCTGTTCTTAATAAAAAGTAGTTGTTTTCCGGTACTCGCCGATACCCGAAGTCCCATTGAGGAATCCGGGTGGAGTGTAAGGATTCCCCACCCGGCTTCCTGATTAGCTGGGAAGCCAGCTCTATGCTTCCTCATCACCTGGTGACAAGGAAGCATAGAGCCGGCTTTCTGGCCAATCAGGAAGCCAGGGGGCGGGTAATGACTTGCCGCCCAGTTTCCAGATTGGCCAGCTTCCCGACCGATCAGGAAGCCAGATGGCGGGTCATTACATGCCGCCCGACTTCCTGATTGGCCGGGAAGCCGGCTCCATGCTCCCTCGTCCCCCAAGAAAAGTGGGCAGGACCGTCGAGAATTCTTAGGTGGACAGGAACATTTGGGAATTACGGCCAGGAGATCTCAGACCTGGTTCACAATGAGCGTTTTGTAGCACTTTTTCTGATCTCAAAAAAATCCCATTTATTTCTATGGCCCTGTTCACATCTGAGCGTTTTGTCGCAATAAGCAGAATGCCTGTCGCCGGAAAAGGTACAGGAGCTTTTTTTCGCATATTACAGCTTGTTTTGGCCCCATAGACTGAAAAGGAATTGCTTGAAAATGCCCGTTTGCTGTGTTTTTGCGTGTTGTTATGCGCTTTTTCTCATTAACATCAATGAGCTACAATCTGCTCACAAAAAAACGTGCTTTTTGCAGAATGCGCATAAAACACACATAAAAACTTGCAAAAAACGCTCAAAAACGTGCATCAAAAACGTGTGTTATAACGCTGTCGCCAAGGTGTAAAGCAGGCCTCAGTGTTGCAGTGTCAAATATACACTGCCTGGCCCAAAAAAAAGTCACCACCTGGATTTCAGGCAGTGTTATGATCTGGGGTTACTTCAATAGTTCAGGTCTAGGTTCAGCAACGTTATATGCCTAAAAAATGAGGACAGCTGCTACCTGAATACATTGAATGATCAGGTTTTTCCATCAATGGTTTTTTTCTTCTCTGATGGTACATTGGGCATATTCCAAGATGACAATGTCAGGATTCATCGGGCTCAGATTGTGAAAGAGTGGTTCAGGGAGCATGAGACATCATTGTCACACATGGATTGGCCACCACAGAGTCCAGACCTTAACCCCATTGGGAATCTTTGAGATGTGCTGGAGAAGACTTTACACAGTGCTCCGACTCTCCCATCAATAAAGTAAATATTGTGACATTGCATCAGCTTATCGAAACGATGAGGATGTGAGTGTGTGCCGTAATCAAAGCTGACGGAGGTCCAACTAAATATTAGTGTGTGACTTTTTTTGGGTCAGGCAGCGTATATAAGAAGCCAGGGGCTGACCCAGACCAACAGGCTCCACTATTGACAAAAATGTAACTTTTGAATGAGCTAACCCTTTCATTTAAGCAATTGAATTTAAATAGTGACTAGAAGTTATGGCGGGAGCTCTCTATAAATCACCTGTGCGTAAGAAGACATTCTGAAAACCAGTGAAAAGTGACTGAATCTCTTCTTTGATGTCCTCAGTCAGCTCTGTGCTGTACTCCACCATTCCGACACTCTGAGACAACAACGAGTAGCCTACAAAGAGAAGAATTGTCATTCATATGTCCGTCTCCCACACCAAAGAGCTACTCACTATTTATTAAAAAGACTATTCTACTAGCAAGAAATACAATATAATTTTTCATAGAAGATACAGTATATTATAGGGCAATGCCGTTTAGGAAAATTATAGTACCACAGTTTGCGCGTTTAAAGTAGAGCTGAAGCCAAAACTTTTTTCATTTTGGATAGGGTAAGGGAGGGTTATAACCCTTGTCAGCTTTTTTATCCATATGGGAGGGGAATCTCAGTAACGGGGCCACAGACCTGTTACGGGCTGTAGTTTCTCTCCACTTGATCGACTTTAATGGTTCTCTAAAAATTGTCCTGTGATTTGCAATTAAAGTGCAACTGAAGCCAAAAAAGTTTTCTTGTTTTGGATCGAGTGGAGAGGAACTAGAGCCCTTATCAGATTTGTATTGCTGTCTGTGTCCCTGTTAGGGAGATTCACCCTCTCTATTTGTCCTGATATCAATTTTTGCTGAAAGTGAAAGAGTGAAAAACTCCTTGAGCTCCAGTTAAGGGACTTTGTCTAGGCTTACAAGATGTCCTCAGTCTGCTGCAGGCAGGAGGAAGCTAACGCTATACATGTCCCATTGGACCCCTGGCCTCAGTGGCATTCCCCCTCTCCACCTTGCCTCTGAGTGCCGCCTGACGCCGCCACCTCAAGTGGCCTCATGGGAGTGAGGGAGGGAGGCATGCCTCCCATGCCTCTGCTTTCGTGACCCTGATGGATCTGTTCTTCTGGAGAGAAAAGCAGATAAAGTCATAGTCAGGGGAAGTTATGTGATCTCTGTGAGAGGTAATAAATACCTGGAAGTGTTACACTTACACATTACTCAGCATGTATGTGCTTTTGCATGAAAAGTGATATCTGATGCTAGATTCAGGTAAGTCTCAATGTTGGTATACCATAATGTTGGTATACCTCCCCTAATTTCATGCCGAGTTGTTGTGCCACTCCACATGCTCCTATGGAGACAGTAGAGGACCGATGACAATGCTGACTGCGTAAAGTCAAGAGATGCCAGCCCCAGAAAGAGAAAGAAAGCTGGTATTTAGGGAGGGGAGTTCTTTTTTGGGAGTAATGTGTAAGTGTAACACTTCCAGGTATTTATTACCACTCACAGAGATCACATAACTTCCCCCGACTATGACTTTATCTGCTTTTATCTCCAGAAGAACAGAGCCATCTTTGTTCAGGCATCACCCAGGGTCACCACAACTTTTTGTGGGACCCTGAGGACTTCTAACAACTCAGCAAGTGACAAGTCAGTCCAATCCATCCAACATGTCAGGTGGACTTTTAACCTTTCAGCCATAAAATGAGTTCAAACTTAATAACTTACTTCCAGTGAACTCTTGTCCTCCTAAGAAGAATGAGAACATTTTCTTCTGCTTGTTAGATGCGACCCCTCTGCAGATTCCCTCTCCGCCCAACCGCGACGTGCTACTCCAGTCATTCTTATTACACAGCAAGACATCAGGAGACCTTAGCAATCCGCACACAATGGTACCTACATCATAAAGCAGAAATTATTTACAACGATGGACAAACAGGTGGTCTACCAGTATTTAAAGAAGGCACTGGTGATGTAGCCCTAGTAGGAGGGAAGCAGGAAGGCACTGGCTACATCGCCATAGGAAAACCAAGAAGCTCAACAAATAAATAACCCTACATATGACTATAAAGTGATTACTATATAGCATGCAGATAAATAGTTGGGGGGTGGGGGGTGGGGGTATGCTTTCATGACCATGGTTTTGTATAGGATGTCCAACAAGCCCAAATAGGTGTAAGGATCAGGTGTCCACAAGTTAACCTTTGACCATACAATGTATCAAACTGTAATTACCATCCTTTAAAGTGAATACACATTCTCCGTGTGATTACTATGTGTTCTGAACCTGACTGCAGTCTAATTCATTCAGTATTTGTATCTACTTCAAAAGCACTATGGAATTCACATATATCCTGCTAATACATACAATTCATATCAATAAACTTCCTGTTCTATACCATAAGGGGAGCAGATGATACTCTATTATTCCTATAAATCCCATTTCTCTATTAGGGATCCAAGTTTTATATTAGTTTGTACATGTTTTGGGGACACTCCATAATCAGTAGCGCTTAATTATTTTCCTAACTGTGTTTTAATTAAGCAATTTACACACATCATCTGCACCCCTCATGTGACACCATTGGATTCCCAAGAATGTATCAGTATAGGTATTGATCTAGAACAATGAAGACCAGTCCACATTGGAAGTCTCTGCAGTCTACTGGTTTTTAAATTGAATTCAAGTGTTCTATTGTTCTGTTCATGCAGTTGTTTTTGTAGCTTTTCTGTGGCCATTTTATATAGCCCTTTACTTATCATTATTCAGATGAATTTATTTGTTGGCTTACAATAATAGGTAACAAAACTTTTGCAGATGTAATACCATAGATACTGGGAACATAATAAGGGTTAGCAGTTGCAGCGCCAGATGACAAACTAGGGATGAGAGGAGTCATTTCTCCAAATTTGGCTACAAGATTACCATTTTTAGCTTTGACAAAATGTCATTGAAATTTTGGCAAAATGTAATTGTTTAGATGAAATTTGCATAAAAAATGACATGGTGATCACATAGCCTTGTTTATCAACAAAGTGACAGTTGGCTCTGTAACTCTTTCTAGATGCACCTAGAAACAAATGCCTTTCTTAAAGCTGCATTGACCGTTTTTATTAATTACTTTATCATATTTCAAATTTTTTTGCATTTTTTTCACAGTTCTACTTTTATCACAAGGGAACTGTTTACCTGGTTGCTGTGATGAGGCTCTCCAGATTCATGCAGAAGAGCTACCTAACCTAAGCCATCAGGCCCAAGCAGTGATTACACCTACTTCTCTGAAAAACTCAAGAAAGATACAAATCCATCCCTTCATTTGCCATTTGCTTTTCTGATAAGGTTCTGCCAGCTCTAAACCCAAAAGTGCCCAGCGCTGATCACTTCCAGGTTAATTTTCAGTACAGGTGCTCTGGGAGTGAATATTCTCTGATCTCCTCCACTCACTTGGCATCCTGAATTCTCTTGTGCCATTTCCAGCTCACCTTGCTCTTCTGTGGCCTGGAGTGGAAGGGACGGGCACTGCGAGAGGAGGGATAGCTCAAATTTACAGCCACTCAAAACACTTCTACATAGATGGCAGAGATCAGCAAGATTTACAGAAACAACCCCAACAAATGAATAATCAGAAAGCAGTAGCACACGTGGGTTTGCTTTCAATCTCACCGCCCACAGTTACAGTGGTGGCAGTGAAAGGGTTTATCATGCTGATCACTTAATTGTTGACCACTCAGAGTGCTTGGGTCCCCTGCAGCACTCTGCAACCCACGTCTGAAGATCAAGCCTCCAGTGCATGCTGCAGCTGGAGCAAGGACTATAAAGGACATCCCCCAGGATGGGGAACTTGGTTCCCAGCTAAATCCAGTTGAGAATGTGTATAAAAAAAATGTTGTATCTGTCAAAGGAATTATATTTCTCTGAATACAGCCTTAGAATCCAGAGATCCCTGATAAGCAGGCAGCACTGTAATGTTAGTGACCTCACTTTTCTCACTGCATTTAATCAATGCAGCTTGGACACCATCCGGCCCCTAGCCACCGGCCCCTAGCCACCGACCTCTAGCCTGTTATTAGGCAAGAAAGAAGAAGCACACTGATGAGGTAATCACTTTGCTTTTCTCTCCTATAAGTTAGCACTTCTGCCTTGCAGAACTGGAGGTCCCTGGTTCGCATCCTAGAGAAGGACACGATCTGCAAGGAGTTTGTATGTTCTCCCTGTGCTTGCGTGGGTTTTCTTCGGGTACTCTGGTTTCCTCCCACACTCCAAAGAAATGCTGACTGTTTAATTATCTCCAGTCTAAATTGGCCCTTGTGTGTGATAGTGACCTTAGATCGTAAGCTCCTTGAGGGCAGGGACTAGCTAAAGCTAAAATAAATAGAGCCTGATTGGCTAAGAGCACTGTCCCTCCCTCTCACTGTGTACTGCAATACAGGAGAATTATTATAAAGACAGATTTAGGCATTTATGCCATTTAAAAATGCAGTCAGTTAATTTTTATTCATAACTGGATTGTATTGTATGTTTAATATCAACCTGGAGTTTATATTTAAGAAGTTAATATATGTGAATATAGTTCACAAGGACACTTTGTTCTAGCGGGTGAATCCCTAAATACTGTATATACTTATCTTTTATCATAATATCTTCAGGCAAAGCGGGAAATACATTTGATAAGCCAATACAAAACCCAATCATGATGTGGAGTGTACACTCAGATTAGTAAAAGACTAATGAATTGGTCGCTGCAATGTTCAGCACGTTGTACATTATTAAGTCATATACCTTTGATCTGGTGCTGTTACCTTTATTTAATATAATCTTGCTCAGTATGAAGCCAGTGCAGCAGGCGTCCTGTCCACACATCTGACGACAGAGATAATACCCATCTGTTAAACTTGCTCCTCCTCCTGGGAAAAGAGCTGCGCTATACACACCAGAAGCAGCATTCCCAAAGTCAGTGCCCTTAAAGTCTTTGTGACCGGTGGTGGGAAATTCTTCTCCTGTGAGAAATAAATAGATGAAATCAATTTCTTGTCTGGGTGTCACATTTTATTTGTACCATGTATTTGATCTGTTTGATGTATAACTCTTCAGCCCAGAGTAAAGCTGGGTGAATGCCATTAGCAAGGCGCTACCCCAACAAGATGGCATTGAGGAGCATGGGAATTTGCTCCTCAGCATCATCTAGTGGTGGCAGTGCTGTGCGAATGGCATTTGCCCAGCTATACACTGGACAGAAGATTCATAATCAGCCCTTAGGTGTAATTTATAAAAAGGAATGGTTGAAAGGAAGTTTGTGTTATCCAACCAAATGAAATCTTCTGTTCTTTCTAAAATGCGTAGGTGGAATCCAGCTGGTTGGCATGATCAACAAAAACACTACCATTCCTTTCTGGTAGCTACAGTAGATACAGGGGAGACAACTCTTCATTGGGCCCAACCGTGACTGCTCCCACCCTTCATGTACAGCAGTGTGTACCTACAAAATGATCAGATCAGTTCACCTGAATGAGGTAAAGTGTATGCACTGCAAGGGTTAAATGCTTGTTAAGTCTAGAGGTGAAGGCGGGGTGTCCATAGGGTGGGGTTGCTGGATGGTGCACAATCAGTGGTGGAGTGGTGCTGGTGGACAGTGACGCCGCTAAGAGCCAGGCAGGGAGATGAGTAAGGGCTCTGCATCTCCCTGCCCACCTCTTAGCAACCTGGGACACTCTGGCTGGTGTCCCGCTGAGCTCCTGGCAACCAATAACATCACTGGTTGCCAGGAGCTGGGCAGGACACCGGCAAGTGTGTCCAAGGTTGCTTAGACCTGGGAGGAGAGACATGTATGGCCTTTATATATCTCCCTGCCCAGCTCTTAGCAACCTGGGGTGCTCTGGCTGCACTGCAAACATTGTGCAGCAGAGCGGTCATGGTGCTCTGCCTGGAGCCCCCCACATGACCCATGGAGATGCTGCCTCATTAAATGGATGGCCCTGGGTGGAGAAATAAGTTGTAATACTTGCCTCATTCTTCCTTGTTCCAGCAGCTTTTCTCAATGCTGTGCGACCTTTCTACTGTTCTACTGTGTCTCCTGAAGCCTCTTCTCATTGGCAATCTGACATCATCACATATTGCACTGTACTTCAGTCTTGAATTGTACGTGAGGATGTCAAAGGTCTGCCCATAACCCAGAGTGCCAGAGAGAAGAGGAGAGCACTGGCTGCTGGGGTGCTTGAAATAAAGTAAGTATTGCAGCCTATTTCTAGCCACCATTTAACTCTTGCATTGGTGAAGGACATTACAAGGGGGGGGGGTTGAGAACTTTAACACCACAGATTTTTTTCAGTCTGTGTCTCATTGGGGAGATTTCCCTCCACGTCCTCTTATTGGGTACACAGCAGGAAGTAATAAGGCCGGATGGATATGCCCTCTTGCCCTCACCTTCTGTTCCTGTGAAAACTCTATAGTTTTGGATTTCCCTCACTTTCTGTACAGGAGACAACAGTCACGACAATTTGGGGGGGTTAAACTCCGCTGTGAGGACACAGACAATGATAATACGAGACAGAGGTCCCAAACTTACCACATTCTAACCAAAAAACCTGATGCAACCTGATTTGCAGATATTGCTGGGCAAACCAATACACACACACATATCTGTTTACAGTGCTGAAATTGGGGGATCCCAAGCACTTTTTTTAAACTGTTGCTGGCTCCAGTTTACATATATGTGGCAACATGGCAGAAGGCTGCCAAATATATGCCATATATGTGTAAAACCAGTCCCACTCTTTTGTGCTGTCACAGACAATTCACAGTCACAGCTTACAATCAGAAGCCAGTAGCATGGCCTCCCAATTACATTGGGAGTCCGACTCACAGTCAATCATGTTGATCACATGATCGGGAAGGCCAGGAACAGCATCCGTTATATTGGTCTGTAGTGGGAGTTTGATATTAAGCCATGTATTTCATATTGATGATAATCAGCATACACACTATTATTAGGTTACTGAAAGTTTTAGCCCTGCTGAGCATTTCACATATAATAGATACGATTTAGATGAATCCTCTACTTTCACATGAGTAATGTACCGTAGGGAATAATGAGTAAGTTAACTGATAAGTCCTGCTTTTATATCATGCACAATTAATAGTGTCCTGATCTATAGTGGAAACATCATATATACATGTAATACATAAATGTAATTGTATTAATAAGCAATATGTGGAACATTTAGCTATTTAGAGCAAGGTAACTAGAGTCCTTGTAGGACATTTGGGTTTGTATATTGAGGTAACTAGAGTTCATGTAGAACATTTAGGCCTTATAGGTTGAGGTATCAAGAGTTCAATGACAGAAAGTCTTAAACATGTTTCTGACCTTGGCTTAAGAAACGATAGGTTGCATGCCAGGATAGCTGTCCTCTAACATTAATGTGAGGGAGTCTTATCAAGACAGGAAGACCCATCTAATGTTCTTGGCACCATATAATATAAGTACTGGGTGGAATTATTATCTGTTTTTTTGGAGGTAACTCAAGGTAACACATATGGTTCTATTGCTGAAATCAGTATAAAAAGGGCCTGCAAGTTCATATTCCTTGAACTTGTCTGAATTGCTGCCAAATAAAGCTGCTTCTTGAGGATCTGCCTGGTGTCGATCCTCTACTTATTCTACTTATCCTTTGTGGCATCCCCAGTATTTAAAATCTCTGCTGTTCAACTATCCCATATAAGAATTATAGGAACAGTCTGCTTCCCTATTTATTAAACTCTGCAAAACCCAAATACTACTGTAACTCCCTTCTTGTGGGCCTAACACTACACAGGATACCCCCCCCTTCAATCATGAATGTGATGTCCGTAAAAAATAAGTCAAGGCAACTGTATTTTTCTACAGTTGCCTTGATTTATTTTTTACAGATATATTACATGACCTGGATGAATCAGAACCTTCACAGACATATCATGAATGCTGCTGCCAGACTCACCGACCATCCACCTTACCGACCATTCAATATCTACCACCCCCCTCTGCCATTCTCTCCACTGAGGCTCACTTGCTCAACAAATACAATTAAAAATACTAACAACAACATACAAATCCATCTATACAACTGCCTCCAGTTACATCACCAACCTCATCTCAAAATATAACCCAAACTGTCCTCACCGCTCCTCTCAAGACCTCCTGCTCTCCAGCTCTCATATCACCTCCTCCCATGCTCGCCTCCAGTACTTCTTCAGAGCCTCTCCCATCCTCTGTAACTACCTTCCCCCTTCTGTCCGCTTATCTTCAAATTTGTCCACTTTAGACGATCCTTAAAAACTCATCTCTTCAGGGAAGCCTGTCCCACCTCAACATGATAACTGTCCTTTTACTTCTTCCATTAACTCATCCAAAACAATGTATTATCTTTTGTATCACTTGCCTCTTCTTTTATATTGTAAGCTCTG